>NW_028317893.1:616111-770138 GCF_062004578.1 Staurois parvus
TGGCCCAGTAAAAACAAACGGAAGGGTAACAGTTCCCCTTCATCTTGGCGGACCATATCGGAGGGCAGTCGGGTGTAAATGGACAGCAGAGTACGTTTACATCCGACTGCCCATAGAGCAGAGTGAGTTGTGTCCGTGTCCCTTCTGCATAAACTGAGTGGACCTGGACCTGTCATCTCTCCTACTTTGCTCAGAGGGAGATCTGTGAGCTTTCCCCATGTCCCCTTATGTCATCATCTTTCTTTTTTCCTTTGCTCTACCTCTATGTCCCTTTCTCTGTCCCTATCTACTCCTCATGTGTTCATCTTTTAACCTCCCTAGCGGTATGATTATTTCAGATTTTTGGTGCTGAAAGCGGTACCATTATTTTGCATGGAAATATGTAGTTTTTTTATTGTAGGCTGTAATTTTTAGGAATAACTCACTGATATCTGTCCAAACAAGAGTCTATTAAACATCCCGGGTATGATAAAATTTGAAACACAAAATCATAAATTATAATTTAATAAATAATCATAAATAATAATAATATAATAATAATACATTTAATTCAATAATATAATCAAACCGAAAACACTGAAATTTGAAATAGAGCGCCAAGTTCGCACATTGCTGAGCAAAGTCGCAAAATCGTTTTCAGTGTCTGATGACGAATTTCCCCACGAATCATTATCACTCAATTCTGCAAGTGGTTCTGATTTACTATCGCTGTTCTCTAGCTGATCTAAACCCGCTTTTGACCTAAAGGGACACTTTTTGGACGCCATGGACGTTTCTCAGTTTCCAGGCAGAAAGAACAAACAAAATGCAGGCAGAGCACAGGACAAAGCACTAGGGACAAAATGTATGTGAGATGGGTTGAAACAGCAATGTTTTACTATGTAAAATCGTTTTGCAAAAAATGACATTTTTTTCAAATTTTCAAATTTCCTGCCACCGCCGCCGCCCGTATGTCCCGACGTCACAGGGACCGGAACACAGAAGCCGGATTCTGGCATCGGCCGGAGGAGATGGCCGGAGACGCTGCAGGGGACACATCGCGGGAGCGCAGGACAAGGTAAGCTCTGCAGGGAATCCCTATGCAGCGCCGCATGGTAAGCCCGAGTGTAGCTCGGGGTTACCGCTTTTGTTACTGAGATTTTACCCTGAGCTACACTCGGGAATACCGCAAGGAGGTTAAGGGTTCCCATGACATACAGGCAGATGGCTGTATCATAAGCAGCACAGGCAGTCAAACATAAAAAGGCACTTAAAGTGGTAGTAAACTCTTCTTTAACCACTTGCCCTCCAGAGGATTTACCCTACTTCCTGACCAGGCCATTTTTTGTTTTATGGCACTGGTAATTGCGCGGTTATGCAATATTGTACTCAAACTAAATTTATGTCCTCTTTTTTCACACAAATAGAGCTCTCTATTCATGGTATTTGATCACATCTGGATTTTTAATTTTTTATGCTGTAAGCAAAAAAAGACCGAGAATTTTGAAAAAAAAAACAACAATATTTTCTCATTTCTGCCATAAATAGAATCCAATAAACTCAAATTTTGTCATAAAATTAGGCCAAAATGTATTTTGCTACATGTCTTTGGCAAAAAATCCCAATAAGTGTATATTAATCAGTTTGTGTGAAAGTTATAACGTCTACAACTATGGTATAGATCAGGGGTGGCCAAACATTTTGACTTGAGGGCCGCAATGGGTTCATATATTGGACCCGGGGGCCGGACTAGCTGCTGGCCGGCCCAGCCACTACCATGCCATCCATAGTAAGTATAGTAATATTCCCCCATAGTAAGCATAGTAATTAATCCCCCATATAGTAATTAATCCCCCCTATAGTAATTAATCCCCCATATAGTAATTAATCCGCCCTATAGTAATTCATCCCCCCTATAGTAATTCATTCCCCCCTATAGTAATTCATCCCCCCTATAGTAATTCATCCCCCCTATAGTTATTCATTCCCCATATTGTGTCAATTCACTTACCTTTGCTCCGCGTGTTCCTCTCGCCGTGTTCCCGCGCCGTTCCGGTCTTCAGGGCGGACTGTGAGAGCAGAGGAGTTCGTCACGCTGCCCCGCCTACATCCTGACAGCCAATGTTTGCCACGCTCCGCAGGCCGAATTAAAAGGTCCTACGCGGGCCGTAGTTTGCCCATTGCTGGTATAGATATTACTGACAATTGTGCTGTCATGCAATTTTTTACATGAATTAAACTTATGTTATTTTTTTACACAAACAGAGCTTTTTATTTGATCACCTCTGGGTTTTTTTATTTTTTGCGCTATAAACACAAATATTGGATACTGGAACTTACACAGCTTTTACTTTCTGACTGCCTATCACATTTCTTGATGCTAAAATGCCAGGGCAGTACAAACACACCCAAATGACCCCTTTTTGGAAAGTAGACACCCTAACTTATCTGCTAAGATGCATGTTGAGCCCATGGAAGATTTATTTTGTTTCCACAAGTTTTTGGAAAATGAAAAAGAAATATATATTTTTTTTTACACAAAGTTTTCACTTAAATAGTATATTGCTCACACATCAACACAAAAATCCAATATGTAAATAAATAACCCTAAACATATATACTAATACACATATAATAAACTCAAATAAATAAACAAAATATAACCCAAAATAACCAATAAAATAAAAAAAATATAAAAATATATATAAAAAGTTTTTCAAAAATGTAATCCAAAATATAAGTCACTCATGTCCAAAAATAATGTAAATTAAAGTCACTCCAAAAACTTTGTGTCCAAAATTATGCAACTTATCAGATCCTTTGGTGCCGAGCCCCTCCAATGGCTCCCAAAAGGAAAGAATGTACCTCAAAAGAAAGAAAACTCATATAGCGCATTAACTTAATAAATAAATAACATACCCATGTCCCATATGCATTTGTACAACTTCAAAAAATTGCAGGCATGCAGGCATCCTCGTGGTATAACCACTCAACGTCCAGTGATGTACCAGTACATCGCTGTTCCTTGTTGGGTATATATGCTATGTTCTTTTTTTTTATGCAGCCTGTGGGCTCAATTAAAAAAAGAGAAGAAATCTCTGCCAGAAAAAAGTGTGTGGTACAGCCACCATTAGAATATACCGCCCTGCATCCACCCACTTCTAATGGTGGGCACACGTGAAATTTACTTTCCTAACAGATTCCTCTACTCACATCGATTGATCTGGATGAAGAAATCTTTGCCAAAAAAAAAACCTTTAAAAATATATGCCAAAGCATAGGGGCCATCCACCCACTGGCCACCCCAGGCCCCCATGCTTGGGCATATATGCTCTTTTTTTTTAACTGCGGATGAAAAGTCTCATCCAACAGCACTGCACGCACTGGTGTATATTCTGAGTGCAAAACCCTGTTGCTGTCAGAATAAACATATTGGTGCTGTAGCTGAATGGCATTCCTGCAAAGAAAACAGCCACTGTTAACAATAAAACAGTAATGATAAAACAGTAACTCAATAAAACAACTTTTTAATTGAAATATGTCCCAAAAACGTTACAACATTTATACGCTAAAGCATGGGGACCATCCACCCACTGGCCATCCCAGACCCCCATGCTTGGGCATATATGCTCTTTTTTAACTGCGGATGAAAAATGTCATCCAACAGTCCTGCACAAACTTATGTATATTCTGAGAGCAAGACCCTGTTGCTGTCATAATAAACAGTTCGGTGAGGCAGCTGAATGGCACTCCTGCAAAGAAACAGCAATGCTTAACAATAAAACAGTAGCGATAAAACAGTAACTCGACAACAATAAAACAACAACTATTTTCATTTATTTTATTTTATTTACTTTTTATGGGTTTTTTAACTTTTTAATTTTTTTTTTTTACTTTTTTTCAACTTGGAGAGAGATCAGATGGCAGATGACCAGTGACCAGATGGTAGGATCTCTCAAAATGCAATAGCCAGTTTTCTGACTACCTAACATCTTTCGAGACCCTGTGCATATATGTGCCCTAGACTGTGCCAAGCTGTACTCTATACTAATAGTCCACTCACTAGTGTATGGTAGTGACGGAAGCAGTCCTTGAGGCAGAGACCAGGTTGGCCAGGACAGGAGGGACAAAAAAAGTGGGTGTCACTCCTAATTCTGTGTCTGCTACGGACACAACATCTTTTTTGGGGTGTCTTTTGGGTTGGGGTACTAGGAATGGCATTGGGAAAATGTCTCCCATGCAGCTGGTTAACTGCTTCTGTGTTGCGGGTTTGGGCCACAGCACCTTCTGGATACAAAAGGGCAGTAATGATCTCTTCCTGGAATTTTTGGAATGATCCACTTCATGCAGTTGCTTTGTAAAGCACAAAAGCGTTGTACGGAGCCAATTGAAATAAATAAACAGACACTTTTTTGTACCAGAATCTGGCTTTTTGGCAAACTAAGTACAACTTGATCATCTGGTCGTTGAAGTCCATCTCTCCCATGTTAAGGTTATATTCGTGGCCACAGATGGGCTTCTCAACAACACCAGCTGCCGTGAAAATTTGGATGGTCATGAATGCATGAATGGAAGACAGGACAAAAATATCCCATTTGTCCTTTCATGTCACTGCGAGCAATTCATAATTTTTCAAGCAGGCTTTTTCCCCCTTTCTAAGATGGGTATTTACAAGCCGTTGTGTGATGCACCAGTGATCAGGTTGCATGGTGCCACATGCACCAATTCCAAGATTGTATAAATGTCTAAATAGTGGCTCGCTTGTATAAAAATTGTCTAAGTGGTACCCCATGTGGAAAAAGGGTGACACCAAGTCCCAAACTATCTTGACACTTCTCCCCATGTAGTCTGGGCATCCAGGGGGCTCCATCTTTTCCCTCGTAAATCCAAAAATTACATGTATAGCCTGTTGCCCTCTCACAGGTCTTATACATTTTTACCCCATATCTGGCATGCTTGCTAGGGAGAAATTGAATGCAAAGCAGCCAGAAAAACTAATGAGGGACTTGTCAATACAGATGTTTTGCATCTGTATACATATCTGCAAATTTGATGATTTACGAGGGGCTGAATTTTGTGGAGCCAGTCAAATTCAGGGTCACCTAGAGGACAACAGAGTGTATTGTCATTGAAATGCATAAATTGCATTATATTCTCGGCATATGATGAATCTTGTCTGCGGACCAATACAAACGCAATTCATTTTTTTAGTAATGCCCATGTTGAGGGTTAGGTCCAAAAAAAACTTTAAATTCGGAAGCCGTAATAGGTTTCCATGCAAATGGTCTGCCAAGGTTGGAATTTGGGTTGGTGGTGAAAAATTGTTGTGCATATAAATTGCTTTGATCCACAATCAATGCATACAGATCTTCCCTGAAAAGCAGCTCCAAAAAATCAAGGGAGTAGGCAAATTTGCTGTTTCCACCTGAATTCCGGGTTGGGCAGTGAGTGGGGGAAGTACAGGTGCTGCAAAATTTGTGGGCTGCCAATCAGGATTTGCAAGCACATCCGGAAGGACACTATGGGCTCTAAGGGACTGTGTTTACATTCTTGGTGGCTGTGGGACACTACTTGTGCTAGCCACTATACCAACTTATACTGCACTTATGGGACTTGTCATGTCACTAAGTGATTATTATTATTATTAGTATACAGGATTTATATAGCGCCAACAGTTTGCTCAGCGCTTTACAATATAACGGGAGACAATACAGCAACAATACAGTTCAATACAAGAGGGTTAGGAGGACCCTACTCCTTGGAGCTTACAAACTAAGAGGGAGGGGCTAGTGGTAAAAAAGGTGGTATTTGTGGGGGATAGACTGGTAGGAGGAGTAGAGGATTCCATTATTAGCTGAGGGCAGGATAGGCTTCCCTGAAGAGAGAGGTTTTCAGAGATCACCTAAAAGTGAGCAGAGTAGGCGATAGTCTGAGAAATTGGGGTAGAGAGTTCCAAAAGACGGGGGAAGCTCTGGAGAAGTCCTGGAGACAAGCATGGGAGGAGGAGACAAGGGAGCTAGAGAGCAGGAGGTTGTGCGAGGAGCGTATTGTACGGTTTGGGTGACAAGATCAGTGATGTAACTTGGGGCAGAGTTATAAATGGCTTTATGTTATTATTAATGTTTTGAATTTTATCCGTTGGGCAATGGGAAGCCAGTGGAGGGATTGGCAGAGAGGGGTGGCAGATACGAAACAGTTAGTAAGGTGGATGAGTCTGACAGCAGCATTCATGATAGACTGAAGAGGGGACAGCCTGTGATGAGGTAGGCCAATGAAGAGGGAGTTACAATAGTCAAGGCGAGAGATAACAAGGGAGTGAATACGTTGCTTAGTAGTTTCTGAGGTTATGAACGGTCATATCTTGGAGATGTTGCTGAGGTGAAGTCTTCAAGATTTGGATAGTGATTGGATTTGGGGCTGAAAGGACAGATGGAAGTCTAGGATTACACCGTGGCATGAGGGGAGGGACTGATGCTTGTGTTATTGATCTTGATGGAGCTCAGTTTTGGAAAGACTGAGTTAGAGGAAGTGGAGTGACATCCATGCCGATATGTCACTTAGTAGGTTAGTAATGTGAGAGGAGACTGAAGGGGTGAGGTGAGGAGTAGAAAGATAGATTTGTGTGTCATCAGCATAGAGATGGTACTTCAGTGGTGGTATGACTAGGATATACTAGGCCGCTGGTGCTCGCCAGTTCACCAAAAGGTAGAGCGGCACTAGTACTGGCACTCTGCTACATACAGTTGTGGCCAAAATTATTCAACCCCCAATGCTGTAAAGGGGTTTAGGGACTATAGTGTACATTTGGAATTGTATTCAGAATCAAATCCTACAAGGACGTTGTAACTACCCAAATGCAACTAAAATGACATCAATTGTTTATGTAATACAGTAGTAAATGGTTCTTATGTGGTTTCTTCATTGCCACAATTATTCAACCCCTTAAAGACTACCACTCTGAAGAACAGAGGTTCATACAGGTGCTTTCCATCAGGTATTGAAAACACCTGTGGATGTCACCGAGCAGCAATCAAGCATAATAAGCACCAATTAGGCAGCTTTAAAATGACTGTGATACTCAGCTCCTTCTAGACATTTACTGGTGTGGTTACAAACATGGTGAAGGCAAGAGAATGGTCCAGGAAGACAAGAGAAGAGGTGATTTCTCTTCACAGGAAGGGCAATGGCTATAAGAAGATTGCAAAGATGTTAAACATACCAAGAGACACCTTAGGAAGCATCATTCGCAAATTCAAGGCAAAGGGCACTGTTGAAACGCTACCTGGTCGTGGCAGAAAGAAGATGCTGACTTCGACTGCTGTGCGCTACCTGAAGCGTAGAGTGGAGAGAAGTCCCCGTGTGACTGCTGAGGAACTGAGAAAAGATTTGTCAGATGTGGGTACAGAAGTTTCAGCCCAGACAATAAGACGCACACTGCGTAATGAAGGCCTCCGTGCCAGAACTCCCAGGCGTACCCCCTTGCTGTCTCCAAAGAATAAGAAGAGTCGACTGCAGTATGCCAAAAGCCATGTGGACAAACCACAAAAGTTGTGGGATAGTGTTCTGTGGACTGATGAAACAAAATTAGAACTGTTTGGGCCCATGGATCAACGCTATGTTTGGAGGAGGAAGAACAAGGCCTATGATGAAAAGAACACCTTGCCTACTGTGAAGCATGGTGGAGGGTCAATCATGCTTTGGGGCTGTTTTGCTTCTGCAGGTACAGGGAAGCTTCAGCGTGTGCAAGGTACCATGAATTCTCTTCAGTACCAGGAGATATTGGATGGAAACGTGATGCAGTCCGTCACACACCTGAGGCTTGGGAGACGTTGGACCTTTCAACAGGACAATGATCCCAAGCATACCTCCAAGTCCACTAGAGCATGGTTGCAGAGGAAAGGCTGGAACATTTTGGAGTGGCCATCGCAGTCACCAGACTTAAATCCGATTGAGAACCTCTGGTGGGACTTAAAGAAAGCAGTTGCAGTGCGCAAGCCTAAGAATGTGACTGAACTGGAGGCCTTTGCCCATGAAGAATGGGCGAAGATACCCGTAGATCGCTGCAAGACACTTGTGTCAAGCTATGCTTCACGTTTAAAAGCTGTTATAACTGTAAAAGGATGCTGTACTAAGTACTAAGATTGAATGTCACTTGGGGGTTGAATAAAACTGATAATGCTGTGAGCACAGAAAAGACATTTGTGGTTATTTCATTATAACTGTTATGTTATATTTGTCTGACCTACAAGTGCCTCTTTAATGTAAATGTAAGCAAGATGACTGAATGATCAAAAGCAATGTCAAACTGGCCAAAACACTCAATTTCAGTGGGGGTTGAATAATTTTGGCCACAACTGTATGAGAATCATCATGCAATTGAGAATCATCATGCAATCTCAGCAACCTTAAATGTGACCACTGATGTAGTGGCAGGCAATCTGACACTATCTGGGAGGGACACTAACTGACCCTAACTGATGGTAACTCTATCTGAAGTTGCCCGTGACACTAATACAGTGAGTAAAAAAATCTATACACTGTACTAATGATACTGGTGACAGGACAGTGAAGGGGTTAACTGGGGGGCGTTCAGGGGGTTAAATGTGACCTAGCTATGCTTTTACTGTAAAAGTGTGCTGTTTTTACTCACATATCTGCTTTTTTCTCTTTCTGGAATGGAATGTGCCCAGGGAGAGAAGATTGCATCATTTCCTGTATCTGAGTTCTGTAAACACACGTACAGGAAGATCTCTGATAGGACAGTGATCAGTCAGCAGATACATCACTGGCCTGAATCTGCTGATTGATCGGTGCAGCACCAAATCACGGCATATACAGGGAGTCCACAATGTAATAGTAATCTTGCTATTGGGCGGAGCTAAAGCGGTTACTAGTTTTACCTACAGGTAAGCTTATAATAAAGCTTACCTGTAGGCAAAATTAGTATCTCCTAAACATGAACCATTTAGGAGATATTAGCGCTTTCTGATAGCCGGCACATGCACTTTGAAGGAACAGCATACTCGTGTCGTTCCTTCAGAGCACTGTGCAGTTGCCTGGGACTCCTGTGGGAGTGATGTCATCACCGCTCGGCCAGTCAGCTGTCCAGAGCTTGCGAACCCGGAAGGAAGACCAGGTGAACATGGAAGCCCTGGGGAGCCATGACAGTGGCTTCGTTTCAAGGTCAGTCTTTCATAATGTGCTAGTATGCAATGCATACTAGTACATTATGCCTTTACCTTGCAGGGGTGTTTTTTTCTTTTTATTTTTTTTTTATGCGGTTTATTATTATTATTATTATTACTACGAGTTTATATAGCGCCAAAGGGTTTGCTCAGCGCTGTACAATAGGGGGGACAATACATGGCACAGTACAACAACAACAAACAACGTACGAGGGGTAAGAGGGCCCTACTCTTACGAGCTTACAATCTAGGAGGGAGGGGGTAAAGGTACAGTAGGAAGTGGCTGAGGGGGATGAAGTGGTGGGAGGAATGAGGGAGGATGGCCGTTAGGTGAGGGTGGGGTAGGCTTCCCTGAAGAGATGGGTTTTGAGGGAGCGCCTGAATGTGAATAGGGAAGGCGACAGTCTGATGGATTGGGGCAGTGAGTTCCAGAGGATGGGGGAGGACCTGGAGAAGTCCTGCAGTCGTGCATGGGAGGAGGAGACCAGGGAGCAGGATAGAAGGAGGTCCTGTGAGGAGCGAAGGGTACGGGTAGGGTGGTACTTGGTGATCAGGTTGGTGAGGTAGTCAGGGGCAGTGTTGTGAACGGCTTTGTAGGTCAGGGTTAGGAGTTTAAATTTGATGCGTTGGGCAATCGGGAGCCAGTGGAGGGAGAGGCAGAGGGGGGTGGCAGAGGTGGAGCGGGTGGTGAGGTGGATGAGTCTGGCAGCTGAGTTCAGGATGGTCTGGAGCGGGGAGAGCCTGCACTTGGGTAGGCCAGTGAGGAGGGAGTTGCAGTAGTCAAGGCGTGAGATGATGGGGGAGTGTACTAGAAGTTTGGTGGTGTCTGGGGTGAGGAAGGAGCGTATCTTGGCAATGTTGCGAAGATGGAGCCTGCATGTGTTTGTGAGTGATTTGACATGCGGTTGGAGGGAGAGGTTCGCGTCAAGAATGACGCCAAGGACTTTGGCTTGCGGGGCGGGAGTGATAGTGGAGTTGTTGGTGATGATGGATAGGATGGGGGGGGGGTGTTGGCAGGGGGAAAGATGAGGAGCTCGGTTTTGGAGAGGTTGAGCTTGAGGAAATGTAGCGACATCCAGTCTGAGATGTCATTTAGGAGGTGAGTGATGCGGGCGGAGATAGTGGGGGTGAGGTGAGGGGTGGAGAGGTAGATTTGGGTGTCGTCAGCATAGAGGTGATAGTTGAAGCCGTGAGATTGTATGAGTTTGCCCAGGGAGGAGGTGTAGATGGAGAAGAGAAGGGGTCCAAGGACAGAGCCTTGGGGGACCCCAACAGAGAGGGGGAGGGAGGGGGAGGTGGCACCATTGTAGGTGACACTGAAGGAGCGTCGGGATAGGTAGGATGAGAACCAAGAGAGAGCAGTATCTCCGATGCCAAGGGAGAGTAGTTTATTAAGGAGGAGGGGGTGGTCAACTGTGTCGAAGGCCGCAGAGAGGTCCAGGAGAAGGAGGACAGAGTAGTCGCCCTTGGCTTTGGCGTTGAGTAGGTCGTTAGTGATTTTGAGGAGGGCAGTTTCAGTGGAGTGTAGGGGACGGAAGCCGGACTGTAGAGGGTCAAGGAGGTTATTGTCTGTAAGGTGGGCGCTTAGGCGATCGTAGACTATGCGTTCAAGGAGCTTGGAGGTGAGTGGCAGCAGAGAGATGGGTCTGAGGTTGTTGGGGTCCGCGGGATCCAGGGAGGGCTTTTTGAGGATGGGGGTGATATGCGCGTGCTTTAGGGGGGAGGGGAATACGCCAGTAGAGAGGGAGAGATTGAAGATGTGGGTGAGGGAGTGGATGAGGGAAGAGGGGGGTGACCGGAGGAGTTGAGAGGGGATAGGATCCAGGGGGCAGGTAGTGAGGCGGGCTTTTGAGAGGACTTTGGCGACTTCCTCAGTAGTGACAGGGCTGAGGGAGTGCAGTGCGGGGGGGGGTTATGGTGGGCGGGGCATTGGGAGAGGAGGGGGGCAGTGCGGTTGTGGGGGCAGAGGAGGGGGGAGATGAAGGGGTGACGGGGGCGAGGAGGCTAGGTGGGGAGGTAGATTGCAAGTTGACGATGTCCTTACGGATAGCGTCAATCTTGTTGTGGAAATGGGTGGCAATCTCGTGGGCGGTGAGAGAGGTACTGAGTGGAGGAGGGGGGGGGGGAGAGCAGGGAGTTGAAGGTGGAGAAGAGTCGGCGGGGGCAGGAGGAGAGGGTGTTTATTAGGTTAACAAAGTAGGCCTGCTTGGCGGCATGGAGGGAGGAGGTGTAGATAAGAAATGCAGATTTGTAGAGGGAGAAAGTAAGGGGGGGACCTGGTTTTGCGCCACAGTCTCTCCAGTGCGCGACTGCGACGTTTGAGGCGTTTAGTGCTGTCGGTCTGCCAGGGTTGAAGCGGTCTGGGTTTGATGATGCGTGTGGTTAGGGGTGCCAGAGAGTCTAGGGCAGCTGACAGCGAGTCATTGTACAAGATGGTGGCTATGTCAGGACATGACAGTGGGAGGATGCTGTCGTGTAGGCAGTCGGCGGCAGAGTGGAGGGGGGCCGGGTTCAGGTTGCGGAGGTTGCGGCTGGTGATGGTTTGGCGTTTTTGAGGGGGGGAGTTGGGGGAAGGGGAGATGGAGAAGGTGAGGAGGTGGTGGTCGGAGAGAGGGAAGGGGGTGTTCGAGAACTGGTTAAGGGTACAGAGGTGGGAGAAGACAAGGTCCAGGGTGTTCCCTCCGAAGTGGGTGGAGGATTGAGTGTGCTGTGTGAGCGCGAAGGAGGAGGTTAGGTGGAGGAATTGGGAAGTAGCCGGGGTGTTGTCGTTGATGGGGATGTTGAAGTCCCCGAGGATGATGGTCGGTAGCTCAGAGGAGAGGAAGAAGGGGAGCCAGGCGGCAAAGTTGTCCAGGAAGTGGGGTATGGACCCAGGAGGCCTGTAGATCACTGCGATCCTTAGGGGGGTGGGTGAGAAGAGTCGGATGCAGTGCGCCTCAAAGGAGGGGAAGGAAAGAGAGGGTGGGTTAGGGAGGACCTGGAAGGTGCTAAGCGGTGATAGGAGCAAGCCGACACCACCACCTCTGCGATCGTTCAGTCTTGGTGAATGGGTCCAGATGAGACCTCCATGGGTGAGTGCCGCAGGGGAAGTGGAGTCAGTGGCCTGTACCCAGGTTTCGGTGACTGCTAGGAGGTTGAGGGAGCGGGAGATGAAGAGGTCATGGATGGCGGTAAGCTTATTGCAAACCGAACGGGCATTCAGGAGTGCAACCGAGAGAGGGGGGATAGATATGGGGAGGAGGGGTACATGTATGAGGTTGAGGGGGTCGCGTCGGCTGGCGTGAGCAGGGGGGGCTCTAGGGGGGGTGTGAGGTGGTGAGGGGCCAGGGTTTGGGGAGATGTTTACTACCGCTTTAAGCCTTGCCCTACCTTCCACAGAGGATCGTCCTTCATGACATTCCAGGTCCTGTGCCTGCTGCCTCCCCCCCCCCAGTCTGACTCTAACCCCGGACTCCCCGTCATTTCACTTACCATGAGTTCAGCAGAGATTGTCTCTGTGCTGGATGGGAGGTGGGACTCTGTGGCAGGTGAATGTTTATAGTGGGGGCTGGATGGAGAGAAGGGGGTTTCTGGAAACAAGCAGCCATCATCTTCTCTGCATCTGACTGGGAGAGAGGAGGAGGAGTAGGGCTGGGAGAGCAGATGGAAGTTAGTGTGAAGGCAGCTCTGAAGTTCACAGTGCTAGGGCTGTACTGTCTGTCACTGTGCATGACCATGCAGGCTGCCTCCAACCCCGGACCACCAGGCAGAGTGTCCGGGGTTGGAGGCAGGAAAGGGATGCTTGCTATAGGGGGGTGCCACTGGAATCTGGGGAGCTTAGCCCACATCAGCATCCCCTTAGATCTGGCCTTGGTTCAGGCCAGATATCACTAGCTTATGGAAAGACATTGAATCATTACACGTCAAGGGCCACAATCTCTATCTATGGTTGATAAGCGTAACTCGAATACATATCAAAGACAAATCTTTCTCACCCACACTTGTAGCCTTGGCTCTGGCATTCCGATACTTCTTACTTTAGGCGCAACCTCAGTTCAAATGTCCATCCCTATTGAAGTGCTCCAATCACTTATCTTGAACATCACTTTCAAACTTGGCTAGATAAGGGAATTACTCAGATTTCTACTGGGGAGAAGGGTGTAATCTACCCAACGGTCGATTACACCCTTCTCCACTTTGTAAGCAACATATGCCCTTCCTAACTCCGACCACTATAAATATCTCCAAGCAACCCATTTCCTGATTCACAGGCCTTACCTTCAAAAGTCTATGGATAGCTTGGCTTGGCAGTACTTATCCAATGCCAACACTACTCTAAACGTCATTACGCTATTCTATAATCTACTACAAGATAAAGTTAATTTCAACAAATTCTCCTCCTTCACCAAATGGGAATCAAATATTGCTCGTACTGTTACAAGCTCCCTAACAGCCTTCGGAACCATTTAAAAAAAAATAATTCCTCTACTTTATGGGAACTCACCCATTAGATTAATCTTCGTTGGTATATCACCCCAATGTTTATCCATAAAATTAACTCAACTAAGACACCTCTATGCTGGAGAGAAAGTGTAGCCAGAGGAAGCTTATTTCATATTTTTTTGGGAATGCACAAAGGTAAAAAAATGTTTGGAAAACTATTTCCTCCTTAATAAAAGATATCATTAGAATACCCATAACCCCCTTCCCAGAACACATTCTCTTAGTGGCACATTTAGTCATAGCACGCCACTGGATACTTCCAGAACCTCTCTCCAAATAGGAAGTTATCACCTTGGTGCACATCCATGGCACATACGAATATATGATAGTATCTATCGAAGGCCGCTTACAGTGTATTAATCAAAAATGGAATGCTTGGTATACTTGGTACTTTTACATGTTTGGATGTAATCCCTAGTACAAACCTTGTGAGGCTACCTCTGACCTGTAACATTTTACTTCTTAAAAAAGATCACAATTGACAATTTCCTTGCTGTAAAACTGATGTACTACAAGTATATATTTTTTAGTAGTGTGATAATCAGCGCAATCTTTCCTTCTTTCTTTTTTTCATTTCCCACTCATTTACATGTATCCTTATACTTGTTATGTGCAAACTTCAATAAAAAGTTATTTTAAAAAAACAAAATGCTTTCAGTACTTACAGTGCTTTAGCTTCAGTACTTTTGCACTCAACACTTCCAAGACTATCCATTTCTGTGTCCCACACCATGCACAGTGGCTCCTTCCTCCAAAACCTACATAACTACAGTCCTCAGCAGGTCAGTAGGTATTTATATACCAAAGTATTAGGATTCTGTATTTTCCAATTTACAGATGACTTCACATTCTATAACCTTCTATAAATAAGCAGAAGAAAATTACCAACTCGAGAATGACTATGGTAGATGCTCACATCCAAACATGCCAATGTTTCCTTGTGGTATTAATGTATTTTTAATTGACAATGATCTCTGCACTCACAGGTCATCAGAACACATCAAGCCTGGAGGTTTTGTTTTACATATTGTTTTAATTGTTTTATTGTTTTAATTAGATGACAAGATGGCGGCGGGAGCAGACACGCTTTAGGAGCTCCTGCGCTCCTAGCCCCAATCCGCTGCCATCCGGGCCGCAGCGGAACCCAGCGGGGCCCCTAAGACACTCCCGGCCCAGCCTGACCACCAGGGACCACTTCTGGACCTTTTCCCGGAGCCCCGGAAATCGCGGCCTACCCGCGCACCCGAAGCCGCGGCCTCGATTTTGGCCGCGGCCGAGCCGCGATCGGACCGGATCGCCGGACATCTACCCGGACCGTCACCGCTCTGCCCACCGGGTCCCGCCGACCTGCCTGCCTGCCCAGGGCCCTCCCCATCAGCCCTGGGTCCTCGCTGATCACCCTGGACCACCAGGAACCGGCACGGCCTCACGGTCTCCCTGGAGCCCTCCCTAGCTCTGGGACCACCCCAGACCACCCGGCACCCAGCCGCCACCTCGGGGCACCCAGCTGCTCGCACCCGGCGACCCTACCTGGGAACTGCTTCAGGCCTCCCAGCACCCTGCGGGCCACCCTGCACCAGCCAGCCCCAGACCAGGAACCTTTCCAGGACAACGCCGCACCTCCGCTACCTGCATCGAGGGGATTCCGTAAAACCATGGGTCTTTAATGCCGTTCCAGATATTGCAATGCATTGTTGATGAGGATTCTCCCGTCCTTCCCATCTCTTGGCCTTTGCTTGGCAACTCGAAGTCTAAGCTCCCAGCTAACACCCCTGGACACCCAGCACCCAGCTACTGGGTACCCAGCTACCACCCCTGGACACCCAGCACCCAGCTACCGGGCACCCAGCTACCACCTCTGGTCACCCAACACCCGGACCACCCAGCGAATCGAGACGTCGCCCAGCGAATCGAGACGTCGCCCAGTGAATCGAGACGTCGCCCAGCGAATCGAGACGTCGCCCAGCGAATCTCCCAGACCCGGACCACCCAGCGAATCTCCAGTCACCGAGCCGCCAGCATCACCAGATACCTTGCCTGCCAACGCCCCCCAACATCGCACCCTACGTCCCCTCCACTCGCCGATCCACCAGACCCACTGATGCCCCCTCGGACGCCAGCATACTGCACCCACAGATTGCAGCCAGCCAGCTGCTGGACTCTACTCCCACTCTCCCCCTACAGAAGGACTCTAGTGGACTCCTCCACGGTGATATAGACTCTCCACATCACCTCGCCCTGACCCGTATCCCTTCACCTCCCCTGTCCCGAACAGCACTGCACTCACCCCAGCATGCCACCTGCACTTCTCCTCCTCGTTTTCCTCTCCTCCATCCCAAAAATCGCCTCCCTCTACCCGCCCACCCCCCCAAAACAGCTCTACATTGCCACTTCACTTCTGCCCTCTCCCCACTACGGCACTCACCACCTCCTCCTGGTACTCCACTCCCCGGTCGACCCACGTGCCACCACTACCAGACCCACACGCTCCTGCACCTCCCATTCCCATGCCACCCTTCTCCTTCTCCTATCCGCTGGGGACATCTCCCCGAACCCTGGCCCCTCACCACCTCTCCCCCCCTCCAGGGACCCCCCTGCTCCCGCCAGCCGCCGCAACCCCCTCAACCTCATAACTGTGCACCTCCTCCCCACATCCATCCCCCCTCTCTCGGTTGCACTTCTGAACGCCCGCTCGGTTTGCAACAAACTAACTGCCATCCATGACCTCTTTATCTCCCGCTCCCTCAACCTCCTAGCCATCACCGAAACCTGGGTACAGGCCACCGACTCTACCTCCCCTGCGGCACTCTCTCATGGAGGTCTCATCTGGTCCCATTCACCAAGACTGGGCGGTCACAAAGGTGGTGGTGTCGGCCTGCTCCTATCACCGCTGAGCACCTTCCAGGTCCTCCCTAACCCCCCCTCCCTAACCTTCTCCTCCTTCGAGGCTCACTGCATCCGGCTCTTCTCACCCACCCCCTTAAGGATCGCAGTGATCTACAGGCCCCCCGGATCCATAGCCCGCTTCCTGGATGACTTCGCCGCCTGGCTTCCCTTCTTCCTCTCCTCTGAGCTACCGACCATCATCCTCGGGGACTTCAACATCCCCATCAACGACCACACCCCAGCTACCTCTCAACTCCTCCACCTAACCACCTCCTTCGCGCTCACACAACACACTCAATCCTCCACCCACATCAATGGGAACACCCTGGACCTCGTCTTCTCCCACCTCTGTACCCTTAACCACTTCACTAACACCCCCTTCCCTCTCTCCGACCACCACCTCCTCACGTTCTCCATCTCCCCTTCCCCTAACTCCCCCCCCCCCCAGTGCGCCAAACCATCACCAGCCGCAACCTCCGCAACCTGCACCCGGCCCCCCTCCACTCGGCTGCCGACCGCTTGCACGACAGCATCCTTCCACTGTCATGTCCTGACCTAGCCACCACCGCGTACAACGACTCACTATCAGCCACCCTAGACTCTCTGGCACCCCTAACCACACGCAACATCAAACCCAGACCGCTCCAACCATGGCAGAACGACCACACTAAATGCCTCAAACGTCGCAGTCGTGCGCTGGAGAGACTATGGCGCAAAACCAGGTCCCCTCATGCATTCTCCCTCTACAAATCTGCCTTCCTCACCTACACCTCCTCCCTCCACGCCGCCAAGCAGGCCTACTTCGTTGACCTAATCAACACCCTCTCAAACTGCCCTCGCCGACTCTTCTCCACCTTCAACTCCCTGCTCTCTCCCCCCCCTCCTCCACTCAGTACCTCACTTACCGCCCACGAGATTGCCACTCATCTCCATAGCAAGATTGACGCAATCCGCAAGGACATAGTCAACTTGCAGTCTACCTCCCCATCTAGCCTCTCCCCTTCCATCACCCTCTCATCTCTCCCCTCCTCTGACCTTGCAACGGCACTGCCCCCCACCACACCCAAGGCCCTGCCTACCGTAACCCCCCCATCACTGCACTCCTTCAGCCCTACTACCACTGAGGAAGTCACCAGAGTCTTCTCAGAAGCCCGCCTCACTACCTGCCCCCTGGACCCTATCCCCTCTCAACTCCTCCGGTCACCCCCCTCTTCCCTCATCCGCTCCCTTACCCACATCTTCAATCTCTCCCTCGCTACTGGCGTCTTCCCCTCCCCCCTAAAACATGCGCACATCACCCCCATACTCAAAAAGCCCTCCCTGGACCCCACTGACCTCAACAACCTCAGACCAATTTCCCTGCTGCCACTCATGTCCAAGCTCCTTGAGCGCTTGGTCTACGATCGCCTAAGCGCCCACCTAACTGACAACAACCTCCTTGACCCACTACAGTCCGGCTTCCGTCCCCTACACTCCACCGAAACTGCCCTCCTCAAAATCACCAACGATCTACTAACCGCCAAAGCCAAAGGCGACTACTCTGTCCTCCTCCTCCTAGACCTCTCTGCGGCTTTTGACACAGTCGACCACCCCCTCCTCCTTAATAAACTACTCTCCCTTGGCATCAGAGACACCGCTCTCTCTTGGTTCTCGTCCTATCTATCCCAACGCTCCTTCAGCGTTTCCTACAACGGCGCCACCTCCTCTTCCCTCCCCCTCTCTGTTGGGGTCCCCCAGGGCTCTGTCCTTGGACCCCTTCTCTTCTCCATCTACACCTCCTCCCTTGGCAAACTCATACACTCCCACGGCTTCAACTACCACCTCTATGCTGATGATACTCAAATCTACCTATCCACCCCTCACCTCACCCCCACATTCTCCGCCCGCATCACTCACCTCCTAAACGACATCTCTGACTGGATGTCGCTCCATTTCCTCAAACTCAACCTCTCCAAAACCGAGCTTCTCGTCTTTCCCCCTTCCCGTGCCCCCCCCCCATCCTTTCCATCACTACCAACAACACCACCATCAATCCCGCCCAGCAAGCCAAGGTCCTTGGCGTCATTCTGGACTCAAACCTTTCCTTCCAACCTCATGTCAAATCACTCACAAATACATGCAGGCTCCACCTTCGCAACATCGCCAAAATACGCTCCTTCCTTACCCCAGACACCACTAAACTACTCGTTCACTCCCTGATTATCTCACGCCTTGACTACTGCAACTCCCTCCTCATCGGCCTACCCCAGTGCAAACTCTCCCCGCTTCAGACCATCCTGAACTCAGCTGCCAGACTCATCCACCTCACCAGCCGCTCCACCTCTGCCACCCCCCTCTGCCTCTCCCTCCACTTGCTCCCCATTGCCCAACGCATTAAATTCAAACTGCTCACTCTGACCTATAAAGCCATTCACAACACTGCCCCTAACTACCTCACCGACCTGATTCCCAAGTACCACCCTACCCGTACCCTTCGCTCTTCACAGGACCTCCTTCTATCTTGCTCCCTGGTCTCCTCCTCCCACGCACGACTGCAAGACTTCTCCAGGTCCTCCCCCATCCTCTGGAACTCACTACCCCAATCCATCAGACTGTCACCTTCCCTCCTCACCTTCAGGCGCTCCCTGAAAACCCACCTCTTCAGGGAAGCCTACCCCACCCTCACCTAACAGCCGCTGCCCTTCCCTCCTCCTACCACTCCATCCCCCACAGCCGTTTCCTCCTGTACCTCTACCCCCTCCCTCCTAGATTGTAAGCTCGAAAGAGTAGGGCCCTCTTACCCCTTGTGTGCTGTTTGATGTTACTGTACTGTTTCATGTATTGTCCCCCCTCTATTGTACAGCGCTGAGCAAACCCTTTGGCGCTATATAAACTCGATAAATAAATAAATAAATACATATAATTTGCTATTTCAATTGTTTGTCCAATCTTGTGTTGCCTAAGACAAATGTTCTTTCTTCTGACCTTTCTGTCAATAGATCAAAATACATTGACGTGAAATTTTCTGCACTGTGATTTTAGCACCAAAACAACTAGGCCTAGTATCTGCTACAAACTGAATTAGAGTAACTTGAGTACTGACCTGAGCGTTCAAGAGACATTTATTAGTTGACAGTTCAAGTTAAAGTGATCTATTGTCCAAATGCAAAATTATATATTAATTTCCATAAGGCATTTCAATTATTTCTAGCCTGCTCCTATTGAAGTTTGTAAAATTAGTTTGTGAAAAGAGATATTTCAAGTAAGCTTATATTGGACTGTTAAAAATAGCTATTGTTTATCTATTACAGGTACTTATATAGCAATGTCAATTTATGCAGTGCTTTACATATTTATTATACATTCACATCAGTCTCTGTCCCCATGGAGCTTACAATCTAAGGTCCCTAACTTACATTTATACATATACTAGACTATTCAGACAGGAGCCAATTAACCTACAAGCAAGTCTGTGGAGTGAGGGAGGAAACCGAAATACCAGGAGGAAACTCACGCAGGCACATGGAGAACATGCAAACTCCAGGCAGGTAGGCCCATGGTTGGGATTCGAACCAACAGCCCTATTGCTTCTCTGTGGAAGTGCTAACCACTTAGCCACTGTGTGGCTGTGCTGTAATAGTTTGTGTTGCTATTACAATGCTGAGTTTATAAAATGAAAGTGTATACCAGGCATCACTAAATGGCGAACCGTGGTCCGAATATGGACCTGGTGACAGTACTGTCCAGACCGCGGCCACACCACTTAGCAACCTGAGTGGACTCCTCTCCTTCCGCCGCTGCAGCTGTTTGAAATCGGAAGGTATTGCAGGGTGGACTCCTATTCTGTATGCACTTGCCTGCCACCGCTGTAGTCACCGCTGCTGCTGAAGTCACAGCAGGGAAGAGGGTGGGAGGAATGGAACAAGAAGAGTTGGGCAGCTCTCGGGCTCAGTAGAGCTTCTGTGCATCCTGCCCTCTGCCGTGCTCTGAGTTCAGCGGCAGCGTCGGCAAGTCTACATTCAGAAGAAGAGTCTTTCCCTCTATTCTTCCAGGCCCTCTTTTCTGCTGTGACTTCAATAGCAGTGGCGATGATGGTAGCACCTGTGAGTACATGCAGAACAGGAGTCCACCCTGCCATTCCTCCCGCCCTCCACAATACTTAAGGTTGGGGGAAGAATTTAGAGGGGAGGGGGTTGTGACATCAGAGGGGGGATTTGTGATATAGGGGGGAAGCTGTGAGAGGGGGAACTGTGATATGGGGGAGCTGTGATGTAGGCGAGCTGTGATAGTGGGGGGTTTGTGAGAGGGGGAAGCTGTGATATGGGGGGGGCTGTGAAGGGAAAGGGGGAGCTGTGATATGGGGGCTGTGAAATGGGGGGCTTTGAGGGTGGAGCTGTGATATGGGGGGCTGTGAAGTGAGAGTAGGCCTGTGAAGTGGGGGGGCTGTGAAATGGGGGGCTTTGAGGGTGGAGCTGTGATATGGGGAGCTGTGAAGTGAGGGTGGGGGGAGCTGTGAAATGGGGGGCTGTGATAGGGGTGAGTTGTGATGTGAGAGGGGGGATCTGTAATACTGGGGGGGCTGTGATGTGACAAGGAGAGCTATCAGAGAACGAGAAGATCGCTGCAGCGCATGAATCTGCGCCTGTGCAGGATCCCGACAAGGCATACAGGCAGACGGGCACTAGGACCCAGGCGCGCCTGTCACCAATGACGGAACGGGCAGGCACTAGGACCCAGGAGTGCCTGTCGGCGCTGGGCGGGCTATTTAAAGAGCACTTCAGTGCTCATTCAGTGCTGACTGGTCTTCAGCCTCCCCCAGTGTCCTGCTTATTTCCTGTGAGATTCCTTTGTTGCTGACCCAGCTTGTTCCTGACCCGACTCCGATTGCTCTCCTGCTGCTGGTTCCTGACTTCGGCTCTGCTCCTGAATCTGGCTTTCTCTTCTGATTCGGTACTGCGCTGCCTGACTGTTTATGACCCTGGCTTGTCTGACCCTGCTCCAGTCCTGTTCCTGGCTACCTACCTTGCTCTGCTGCACATCCGGCAATCCACAGAACCTGCCTGCTCTATTGCTACTGTGCCCTAAATCAGTGGATACTCAGTCTACCAAGGCCATCATCTGCAAGAGCCACAAGCAACAACTCCTGGCGCTCTTGTCTCCCTGGTCCCTAGACTCCCCCTGTTCCAACCTCAGTGGGGTCAGGGCTAGGGACACAAGTAAGGCTGACCTTGTCAACTCAGTCTCCTATCAGGTACGTGACAAGAGCTGTGATATGGGGAAACTGTGATGTTAGAGGGGGAGCTGTGATATAGGGGGTTGTGATGTGAGAGGAGGGAGTTGTGATATGAAGGTCTGTGATGTCAACAAGGGGGGACAGTGTGATGTGGGGGATTGTGATGGCAAGGGGGACTGTGATGTCAAGGAGGGACTGTGATGTGAAGGGGGGCTGTGATGTTAGCAGGGCTATAATATGGGGGGCTCTAACATGAAAGGGAGTTGTGATGTATGGGGTGTTGTGATGGGAAAGGGGGGACTGAGGACATTAATTAGGGGCTGAGTAAGAGAAGAAAAATTAGATTCGGACCGCTGCAGGAAGAAAATGTTACCAACCTCCGTCAATTTTAATTCAGTACCCCTGGTGTATACTGTGACCATCAATTATTTAAGCATAAACATATTGCTAAGCTTAAAAAAAGGTTGCCATTTAGTCTTGCTTGCTGAGAATACTCCCATTATGAGAGGCTTGTCCCTGGCAAACAAATGTCCCTGGCAAAGTCCCCAGAACATTCATTGGTACCCTTGCAAGCATGAAAAGGAGGGAGAATACTGCCTTCCCTCCTATCCATCCATCCCCAATCTGCAATAACAACACCATCTGCTACTGGCTTCTTTTTAGGGATGAGCCGAACATACTTGGATTCAGTTTGAGGCAGGTTTGCAGAATATGACTAAAGCTTGGGTGCTAAACCAGATTCCTATTGAAGTCAATGAAAGCCAATGTTAAAAAACAATAATGGCCATTTTCTAGATGAATGGGCAAGGTATTATCAAACTAAGGGCCTAGAGATGGGCACTGTCCTGAGGAACATGTACCAAAGCAAAGGAAAAAAAAAAATTAGATTTGGAATGGAGCAGTGATTTTAATAATGCTTTCAAAATTAAATTTTAAGAATTAAAAATGCAAAATTTATTTAAATAGCATGCCTGGGGGTTGCCCTTAGCCTGCCCATGAAGTGGGGCATCTGTAAGATGTAGGCTACCTACTGCAGAAAAACTGACATTTACAAAGAAAAAAAATGCTATTTAACCTCTTTTCTACTGCATAGCACATACAGGTGAAACTCGAAAAATTAGAATATCGTGCAAAAGTTCATTTATTTCAGTAATGCAACTTAAAAGGTGAAACTAATATATGAGATAGACTCATTACATGCAAAGCAAGATAGTTCAAGCCGTGATTTGTCATAATTGTGATGATTATGGCTTACAGCTCATGAAAACCCTAAATCCACAATCTCAGAAAATTAGAATATTACATGCAATCAATAAAACAAGGATTGTACATAGAACAATATCAGACCTCTGAAAAGTAGAAGCATGCATATGTACTCAGTACTTGGTTTGGACCCCTTTTGCAGCAATGACTGCCTCAATGCGGCGTGGCATGGAAGCTATCAGCCTGTGGCACTGCTGAGGTTTTATGGAAGACCAGAATGCTTCAATAGCGGCCTTCAGCTCTTCTGCAGTGTTCGGTCTCATGTCTCTCATCTTTCTCTTGGCAATGCCCCATATATTCTCTATGGGATTCAGGTCACGTGAGTTTGCTGGCCAATCAAGCACAGTAATCCCACAGTCATTGAACCAGGTTTTGGTGCTTTTGGCAGTGTGGGCAGGTGCCAAGTCCTGCTGGAAAATGAAGTCAACATCCCTGTAAAACTCGTCTGCGGAAGGAAGCATGAAGTGCTCCAAAATCTCCTGGTAGACGGCTGCGTTGACTCTTTACTTAATGAAGCACAGTGGACCAACACCAGCAGATGACATGGCTCCCCAAATCAACACAGACTGTGGAAACTTCACACTGAACTTCAAGCATCTTGCAGTGTGTGCCTCTCCATTCTTCCTCCATACTCTGGGTCCTTGGTTTCCAAATGAGATGCAAAAGTTGCTCTCATCAGAAAAGAGGGCTTTGGACCACTGAGCAACAGACCAGGTCTGTTTTTCTTTAGCCCACGTAAAACGCTTTTGACGTTGTTTGTTGTTCAGGAGCGACTTGACAAGAGGAATACAACATTTGAAGCCCATGTCCAGGATCCGTCTGTGTGTAGTGGCTCTTGATGCACTGACTCCAGCCTCAGTCCACTCCTTGTAAAAGTTCCCAACACTTTTGAATGGCCTTTTCCTGACAATCCTCTCTAGGCTGCAGTCATCTCTGCTGCTTGTGCACCTTTTTCTTCCACACTTTTCCCTTCCACGTAACTTTCTATTAATGTGCTTTGATACAGCACTTTGGGAACATCCAACTTCTTTTGCAATTCCCTTTTGAGGCTTTTCCTCCTTATGGATGGTGTCAATGATGGTTTTCTGCACAACTGTCAGGTCAGCAGTCTTTCCCATGATTGTGATTCCTACTGAACCAGACTGAGAGACCATTTAAAGGCTCGGGAACCCTTTGCACGTGTTATGGCTTAATTAGCTGATTAGAGTGGGACACTTTGAGCCTAGAATATTGCACCTTTTTCCAATATTCTAATTTTCAGAGATTGTGGATTTGGGGTTTTCATGAGCTTAAGCCATAATCATCACAATTATGACAAATAACGGCTTGAACTATCTTGCTTTGCATGTAATGAGTCTATCTCATATATTAGTTTCACCTTTTAAGTTGCATTACTGAAATAAATTAACTTTTGCACGATATTCTAATTTTTTGAGTTTCACCTGTATATGCGGAGCACAAACTCCCAGCACACTGACCGAGCTGTGTCCAACAGTGCTTCTGATCAGGATCCAACGGGACAGCAATCGTGTGATGGGGAGGTCGCTGATGGGAGAAGGCCAGGGATTCCTTAAATGAGGGTAAGATATACTACATAACACATATATGCGGAGCACAAACTTCCAGCACACTGACCGAGCTGTGTCCAACAGTGCTTCTGATCAGGATCCAGCGGGACAGCAATCGTGTGATGGGGAAGTCGCTGATGGGAGAAGGCCAGGGATTCCTTAGATGAGGGTAAAATATAGATGTTAATAACCGGTCACACAACAAAACATTGTGGGGTCCCCCCCAAAAAATTTATACCAGTCCCTTATCTCACCATGCAGGAAAGGGGGGGTACCCCGTCCTGAACCATGACAGGCCACATGCCCTTAACATGGGGGATACAAGATCATCTTTCCAACCACCATGGCCCGTTGGTTGTGGGGGTCTGCGGGTAGGGGGCTTATCAGCTATGCTTATTAAATAACTTGTCAAAAACTGTATTTTTTACATTTTTTGTGTGATAAGTACTACATTGGAGGGGCATCATCTTGGGGTCACCTTATTGTTAAAGGGGGCTTCCAGATTGTGATAAGCCCCCTGCCAGCAGACCCTCCTACCGGACAAGGATTCTGGGGAAGAAAAGCTTGTTTCCAACAATATGGGGACAAGGTGCTTTGCCTGAGGGGGTACCAGCTCTGGCAAGGTACGTCCCCCCCGTTGTAGGCATATGACCTGGTATGGTTCAGGAGGCTGGGTGCACACTCATTCATGGTCTGGTTTGGATTTTTGGGGGGATCCTTTTTCTACTCCTAATATCTATACCAGACCTGAAAAATCTTGTAGGAATATGGGGGGGATCCCAAATAATTTTTTTACACAATCCCTATTTCTTTGTTTACGATCTGCTGTCAGCCATGAATCCCTGGATGACCTGTGCTGTCTCCAAGTAACCGAGGTGGCTCCGGAGCCTTGGTGCCTATAGATGACGCTGTAAATGGATTCAGTAATAAGCAGGGGCAGGTATTGTAACCTTCTTTTCTGGGACACAAAAGGCAGCCTCTTTGTGGGTATCTTAGAATATGCAAGATATCTATTCACTAGGAACCCAGAACATTCCTGAGGCTCAAGACTGAAGAAGAAAAAATTGCCTTTGCTTTCATTGAGGGACTCAAATGAAATGCATTCTCCTAGGTCTCAGAAATAACTTTTCCTAGGATGTGTAATAAAATATATTTTTATGTGATTTTATAGACTACTTGTGGAATGCTATGTTACAAGATGCCACAGCAACCATATGTCACCATGCAAGTTGCTAAGATATTCTGAGCTAAATTAGACCAGAGAACATGATATGGAAATGTAATGCATTTAACATGGCAGTGGTAGATAATATATGTTTGCATGCTTTCAGGTTTATTTCATAACAGGAAGCTGTTTATCTAAAGGAATAAAGCACATTGTATTTGGCAACTAATCATTTTGTTCCTATCTGGGGCCTTGGTGGCATTCCTGCCCCCCCTTCCATCCCTGACTACTGCATGCTATACAATCAGTTGTATGTTACAGACAAAATGAGAGCTTTTTGTGTGCAGAAAAGTAAATGTAGTTTAGAAGTTTAATTTTTAAAATTATCCTTTGTCCTGAGGTTTATTTGCGTCTGTGAGACTGTCATTTGTGGCCAAGTAAATATAATTTATGGGTAGAAGCACTGTATATATGAAATGTATTTAGAAAATAGGTACAGCTTCTGTTTAGTCATCCCCCTTTGAGCCTGTTCCACAGGAGCAATCTTGCTATACCCACCATTTACAATTACTATTCCAGGGAAAACAAACCCTGTGTAAACTTTATAATTTTGATTCGCTGCTTGCACAGGGCTGTCTTTTCACAGCCTCATTTGACAATGTTGGGCCAATCACCAAACAAGTGAGAGTCAGACATACACCATATTGCCAAAAGTATCGGGACACCAATCCAAATCATTAAATTTAGGTGTTCCAATCACCTCCATTGCCACAGGTGTATTAAATCAAGCACCTAGACATGCAAACTGCTTCTACAAACATTTGTGAAATAGTAGGTTGCTCTCAGGAGCTCAAGGAATTCAAGAGTGGTATCATGATTGGTTGCCACCTGTGCAATAAGTCCATCCGTGACATTTCCATGTTACTAAATTTTCCATGGTCAACTGTTAGTGGTATTATAACAAAGTGGAAGCAACTGGGAATAACAACTCAGCCATGAAGTGGTAGGCCACATAAAATAACAGAGCAGGGTTAGCGTATGCTGAAGCACACAGTTTGCAGACGTCACCAACTGCCTGCAGAATTGATAGCTAAAGACCTCCAAACTTCATGTGGCCTTCATATTAGCACAAAAACAATGTGTAGAGAGCTTCATGGAATGGGTTTCCATGGCCGAGCAGCTGCAAACAAGCCTTACATCACCAAGTGCAATGCAAAGGGTCAAATACAGTGGTGTAAAGCATGCCACCACTGGACTCTAAAGCAGTGGAGATGTGTTCTCTAGAATGATGAATCACGCTTCTCTGTCTGGCAATCCAATGGATGTGTCTGGGTTTGGCAGTTGCCAGGAGAACGGTACTTGCCTGACTGCATTGTGCCAAGTGTAAAGTTTGGTGGAGCTGGATTATGGTGTGGGGTTGTTTTTCAGGGGTTGGGCTTGGCCCCTTAGTTCCAGTGAAGGGAGCTATTAAGGCATCAGCATACCAAGACATTTTGGACGACTTCATGCTCCCAGCTTTGTGGGAACAGTTTGAGGATGGCCCCTTCCTGTTCCAACATGACTGCGCACCAGTGCACAAACAAGGTCCATACATGGATGATATGGACATGATGGACATGGATGAGTGAGTTTAAGGTGAAGGAACTTGACTGGCTTGCACAGAGTCCTGACCTCAACCTGATAGAACACCTTTGGGATGAATTAGAGCGGAGACTGCAAGCCAGGCTTTCTTGTTTGACATCAGTGCCTGCCCTCACAAATGCACTTCTGGAAGAATGGTGAAACATTCCCATAGACACACTCCTAAACCTTGAGGACAGCCTTCCCAGAAGAGTTGAAGCTGTTATAGCTGCAAAGGGTGGACCAACGCAATACTGAACCCTACGGACTAAGACTGGGATGTCATTAAAGTTCATGTGCGTGTAAAGGCAGGCGTCCCAATAATTTTGGCAATATAGTGTATGTTCCTCAATATCTGAAAGTACTGAATTTCTCCATTATTCTTCAGTGGCTGAATGGAGAGACAAGGAAACCAAGGAAATCTGAGCATTTTCTGCTTGAGAGGGAGGCTTTAAATTATGGGTGTCCAACCTGCGGCCCTCCAGCTGTTGTGGAACTACAAGACCCATGAGACATTGCAAGGTTAACAATTGCAATCATGATTCCCAAAGGCAGAGATATGATGGGACTTGTAGTTCCACAACAGCTGGAGGGCTGAAGGTTGGACACCCACACTTTAAAGCAAACCTGTTACTTTGCTCTGAATGAGCACAGCACAGGTATGCTTTAAAGTAGAACTTTTGGAAAAACTTTTTTTTTTCAGTTTGGATAGAGTAAGGGAGGGTCATAACACCTGTCAATTTTTTCTTTACCATCTGTATCCCATTAGGGAGATCTATCTTTACTTCCTGTTCTATAGCCAAAAATGGAAGTGAGAGGAAATCCCTGCAAATTAAGAGAATCCCTTGGGGCCCCCCAGATCACCAGAACTAGTGTCCTCATTGGAAGATTTCCCCTCTGTTAATTTTTTGTGGACAATTCAAAATTTTGGATTTTCTTTTGCTTTCTCTTTTTTTTTCCAATAAAGATTTATTGAGCATCGAAAAACATAAACATAGACAAAAGCATGGGTTGTATCGATACAACACTTTGCTAGAAGCATCTAGCCTTATAATGACAGTAAGTCAGACAAAAGGAAAGAACTTGGCATGGAAGTTGAACACAGAAGAATAAGGGGGCAGACCCCAAACAACAACTTAGAGAACTAAGAGGAGGATGTGAATCTAGAAGGACAAAAAATAAAGAGGTTTTGAGTAACTATGGTCATAAGAACCTATTGTCAATATAGTGCGTAGATTCATGATAGACCAGAACATGGAATCATTGACATTAGAGAACATTTTTGAGAACTGTGGATGTGGAGAAATTATTCTCTTTTAATGATAAGGGCAAATAGCGAGGTTGAATTTCCCTAAAGCCAGCCATAGATGGTTTGAATCTCCTGTGGGAGGACATACATTTTCATCTATGTATGAGTAGGAGGTTGTATAGAAGTCAATCTACCGATCTACATTTGTACAACAACCTTGTCTGCAATGCTGATAAGTGTATTCTCACAGTCTCCCCATTGTCAGAATGCAATACCTCAGTGAGGAGGATTCCTTCATCCACATTGAGTGTGTGGATAGGGAAATTGAATCAGGTTTTTCGTTCAACCCACTGATTGAATGAAAAAAAATGACTGCACTATGGATAAATTGGATAAATATTAAATATAAGGTTACAATGTTACAAAGTGACTGTACTAAATTTTAATAGGTCAAGATAAATGCTACTTAGAACAGGAAAAGACTTGAATATCATTTAAGGATCATAAAAAGATTCTCAGCTAGTATTCTCTGACAGACAACTTTGCAAGTCAGTTGACTATCAGGTTTCTACAATCTTCACCATATTAACATCAGATAAGTCTTTTGGTGTCTTTTGAGTAGAGCTGGATATGTTAGGGACATGTTGTGGCTCCCCATAGTGCCTGTAAAGTTAGATATCCTTTCAGTCACTCTTTGTAAAAGTTTGACCTTGAACTAAGAATCATAAAGAATTGGAATTTTAATTTCTCTGAGCAGATTGTTCTGTTTTTTGTTTTTGTGCCATTCGCTAAGTACCATGTATTTAGTGTTCTGTAGCATTGAGCTTTGAGCTTTCCTGAAGCCCTGCATACTGATTAAAAGCTTAAGTCCTTTTTTCCATTAAAACCTATATGACACACATCCGTCAAAGTAAAAAAGAAAAGGATGCCTTTTTAAAAACTCCAATCTACAAACAATATTTAAAAAAATTCTAATTGTAGAGCGGATTAGTAATTTAAAGTGGTTCTGAAGGCTGTCTGTCTGTAGCACTGCCCCACTGACTTCCTGGTCTCACAAGAGACACAGACAGCAGCAGGAGATAGACCACTATCAGTCAAATCCTGTGAGAAGGGAGCAGCGGACATGACAGAACCGCACTGTGTGTGTTTATGGACAATGGTATAATTATTATTATTATAATACAGTATTTATAAAGCACCAACAGTTCGCTCAACGCTGTACATTACAATGGGACACAGTACATGCAACAGTACAATAACAATAAAATGTGATACATGAGGGGTTCGAGGGCCCTGCTCTTTCGAGCTTACAATCTAGGAGGGAGGGGATAATGGTACAGGAGGAAATGGCTGTGGGGGATGGAGTGGTAGGAAGAGTGTAGGAGGTCGGCAATTAGCAGGGGGTGGGGTGGGCTTCCCTGAAGAGGTGGGTTTTCAGGGTGCGCCTAAAGGAGAGGAGAGTAGGTGATAGTCTGATGGATTGGGGTAGGGAGTTCCAGAGGATGGGTGATGCCCTGGAGAAGTCCTGGAGGTAGGCATGGGAGGAGGAGACCAGGGAACTAGAGAGAAGGAGGTCTTGTGAGGAGTGGAGAGTGCGTGTTGGGTGGTATTTGATCGGTGATGTAGTTTGGGGCAGTATGATGGACAGCTTTGTATGTCAGTGTTAGGATTTTGAATTTGATCTGTTGGGCAATCGGAAGCCAGTGGAGGGATTGGCAGAAGGGGGTGGCAGAAACGGAGCAGTTGGTAAGGTGGATGAGTCCGGCTGCCGTATTCAGGATCGACTGAAGCGGGGATAGCCTGTGGTGAGGCAGGCCAGTGAGGAGGGAGTTGCAGTAATCAAGTTGTGACATGATGAGGGAGTGGATGAGCTGCTTAGTGGTTTCCAGGGTTAGGAACGTGCGGATTTTGACGATGTTGCGGAGGTAGAGTCTGCATGAGTTTGTTAGTGATTGGACTTGGGGCTGTAAGGATAGATTGGAGTCAAGTATGATATCAAGTACTCTGGTCTGTGGGGCGGGCCTGATGGTGGCATTGTTGGACGTGATGGAGAAGTCAATGGGGAGTGGTGTGCGGGCTGGGGGGAAGATGAGGAGTTTGGTTTTGGAGAGGTTCAGTTTAAGGAAGTGGAGCGACATCCAGTCTGATATGTCGTTCAGTAGGCTTGTGATTCGAGTGGAGACTGAGGGGGTGAGGTAAGGGGTCGAGAGATAGATTTGCGTGTCGTCGGCATAGAGGTGATAGTTGAAGCCATGAGAGTGTATGAGTTGGCCAAAGGAGGAGGTGTAGATGGAGAAGAGAAGGTGCCCAAGGACAGAGCCTTGAGGGACCCCAACAGAGAGGGGGAGTGAGGGGGAGGTGGTAGCGTTGTAGGTAACGCTGGAGGAGCGTTGTGATAGGTAGGATGAGAGCCAGGAGAGAGCGGAATCTCTGAGGCCAAGGGAATATAGCTTTTTGAGGAGGAGGGGGTGGTCGACTGTGTTCAAGGCCGCGGAGAGGTCGAGGAGTAGGAGCACTGAATAGTGGCCGTTAGCTTTGGAGGTTAGCAGGTCGTTGGATAGTTTGAGTAAGGCAGTTTCGATGGGGTGTAGGGGACGGAAGCCGGACTGTAGGGGATCGAGGAGGTTGTTGTGGTTGAGGTGGGAGCTTAGGCAATTGTAGACTAAGCGCTCGAGGAGTTTGGATGTAAATGGCAGCAGGGAGATGGGTCTAAGGTTGTTCGAGTCATTGGGGTCCAGGGAGGGCTTTTTAAGTATAGGGGTGATGTGTGCGTGCTTCAGAGGGGAGGGGAATGCGCCGGAAGAGAGGGAGAGATTAAAAATGTGGGTGACAGAGCGTAGGATGGAGGAGGAGGGAGGTCGTAGGAGTTGTGAGGGGATAGGGTCGAGGGGGCAGGTGGTGAGGTGGGCATTAGAGAAGACCTTGGTAGTGAAGTCGAAGGAGTGGAGTGTTGAGGGGGCTTCAGTGTGAGGAATGTTAGGTGCGGTGGAGGTCAGAACAGTGGTGAGGCCAAGGGAGAGGGGTGACGAGGGGGTTGCTGTGTGAGAGGGGATGGGTGGGGTGGAAGTTTGAGCAGCAGCGATGTCCCTGCGAATAGTGTCAATCTTGTTTTTGAAATGATTGGCAATCTCAAGGGCGGTGAGTGAGGTGCTGGGTGGAGGTGGGGGCGGAGAGAGTAGAGAATTAAAGGTGGAGAAGAGCCTGCGTGGATTGGAGGAGAGGGTCTTGATGATGGTCAGGAAGTAGGCTTGTTTGGCAGCGTGGAGGGAGGAGGTGTAGGTGTGGAAGGCAGATTTATAGCGGGTGAAGGCTAGTTGGGATCTGGTTTTGTGCCATAGTCGCTCCAGCACATGACTGCGTCGTTTGAGAGCTTTGGTGTGGTCAGTCTGCCAGGGCTGGAGCAGTCGGGGTCTGATGTTTCGTGTGGTTAAAGGCGCCAGCGAGTCAAGGGTGGCTGACAGCAAATTGTTGTTGGCAGTCATGGCCAGGTCGCAGCAGGACAGGGGAAGGATGCTGTCGTAGAGTTGATCAGCTGCGGAGTGGAGAGGGACGGGGTTCAGGTTGCGGAGGTTTCGGCTGTCCTCGCCACAGCTGGTTTCACTGGCCGTCCTCTCTCCTTGGTTTCGGCATCTTCAGTATGGGCATCTGGCTGTGACAGCTTGCGGCTTCACAGCCGGGTGCCCACTGAACATACACGAGAAGTGCTGCGCTTTTTGAATGTCCCTGTAGTCTTCTGGGACCTGTCACATGTCCCAGAAGACTACATGGAGGGAAGGGGGAGGACAACTTCCGTTTCCGATCGCCTAGGAGATCGCAGCAGAAGTGGGAGTGAGTACCTGTCAAATTCGGGTACCCGCTCCCCGAAGGTGCCAATCCTTAATGGGGAGTCGGGGGACAAAGGCTTAAAGCAGAACTTCCCCTTTTGGGTGGAGCTCCACTTTAAGGTGTAATATAGTTGTGTTCATTAACCACTTGAGCTCCTGAGGATTTACCCCCCTTAATGACCAGGCCTCTTTTTGCTACTCGGCGCTGCATTAATTCAACTGATAATTGTGCGGTCATGCAATGCTGCACCTAAACGAAATTTAAATTTACGCCCTTTTTTCACACAAATAGAGCTTTCTTTCGGTGGTATTTGATCACCTGTGCGCCTTTTATTTTTCACGCTATAAACAAAAAAAGACCAAATATTTTGAAGAAAAACTATATTTTTTACTTTCAGCTATAAAAAATATATAGGAAACTCAAAGTTAGTTATAAATTTAGGCCAAAATGTATTCTGCTACATGTTTTTGGTAAAAAAAATCCCAATAAGTGTATATTGATTGCTTTGTGTGAAAGTTATAGCGTCTACAAACTATGGTATAGATACTGCAATTTACGACATTTTTTTGCCATACAGCGCTGCGCTAGTTTAACAGACAATTGGACGTATTGTCATGCAATACGGTACATAAATGAAATTTATGTCCTTTTTTTAACACAAATAGAGCATTCTTTTGGTGGTATTTGATCACCTGTGCACTTTTATTTTTGGCGCTATAACCAGAATAAGTTTTGAAGAAAAACAAATGTTTTTGAAAAAAACAATATTTTCTCAATTTGGTCATAAAAAATATCTAAAAAAACTAAAATTTCATCATAAATTTAGGCCAAAATGTATTCTGCTACATGTTTTTGGTTAAAAAAATCCCAATAAGTGTATATTGATTGCTTTTTGTGAAAGTTATAGCGTCTACAAACTATGGTATAGATCAGCAATGGGCAAACTACGGCCCGCGGGCCGTATACGGCCCGGCGCACCTTTTAATCCGGCCCGCGGAGCGTGGCAAACATCGGCTGTCAGAATGTGTGTAGGAGGGGCAGCGTGAGGAACGTGAGGGGAGCTAGGCTCCTCTCACAGTCCGCCCTGAAGACCGGAACAGCGAGGGAACACGGCGAGAGGAACGCGCGGAGCAAAGGTAAGTGAATTGACACAGGGGGGACTTGGGGACTTAATATGGGGGATGAATTAATATGGGGAATGAATTACTATATGGGGGATGAATTACTATGGGGGATGAATTACTACATGGGGGATGAATTACTACATGGGGGATGAATTACTATATAGGGGATGAATTACTATATGGGGGATGAATTACTATATGGGGGATGAATTACTATGGGGGATGAATTACTATATGGGGGATGAATTACTATGGGGGATGAATTACTATATGGGAGATTAATTATTATGCTTACTATGGGGGAATATTACTATACTTACTATGGATGACACATACACATCATTCATCTACTCTTGGTCCGGCCCCCGGGTCCAATATATGAACCCATTGCGGCCCTCAAGTCAAAAAGTTTGCCCACCCCTGGTATAGATAATGGAATTTACATAGCTTTTACTTTCTGACTGCCCATCACATTTCTTGAGGTGCTAAAATACCAGGATAGTACAAACACCCTCAAATGACCCCTTTTCGGAAATTAGACACCCTAAGCTATCTGCTGAGAGGCATATTGAGTCCATGAAGATTTATTTTTTTTCCACAAGTTTCTGGAAAATGACAAAAACATATTTTTTTTTTTTACACAAAGTTGTCATTTAAATTATTTATTATTCTGCTACTTCTACTGAGTATGGGGATACCACATGTGTGAGACTTTTTGGGAGCCTAGCCACATAGAGGAGCCTGAAATCCAATGACCACTTTGAAAGCCTGAAGGTGCGTAACTTCCTCATTACACTTCCTCATTACCTATCACAGTTTCAAAGGCCCTGACATGCCAGGATAGCCCCAAACCCCTTTCTGGAAAGTAGACACTCCAAAGAATTTAAAAAGAGGCATGGTGAGTATTTTGCAGATCTCATTTTATCTCACAAGGTTTTGAAATATAAAAAAAATAGAAAAAATATGTTTTTGGTTTTTTTTTTCTTCATTTTCCAAAACCTTGAGATCTGCAAAATACTTACCGTGCTTTTTATCAAATTCCTTGGGGCGTCTACTTTCCAAAAAGGGGTAACTTGGGGGGGTTAGGTGCTATCCTGGCATTTCAGGGCCTCCGAAACTGTGATAGGTAGTCTGGAAGTGTAATGAGGAAATAAAGCCCTTTAAAAGCCTGAAGGTGCTTATTGGATTTTGGGGTCCTGTACTTGGCTAGACTGCCAAAAAGTCTCTCACATATGGTACCCCCATACTCGGGAGAAGTAGCAAAATGTATTTTGGGAAGTAATTCCACATATAACCATGGCATGTGTGAGCAGTAAATCATTTAAGTGACAATTTTGTGTAAAAAAAAATAAATTATTTTTGTCATTTTCCAAAAACTTGTGGTAAAAAAATAATAAATTCTTCTATTGATTCAACTTTCCTCTCAGTAAATAGTTTGGGGTGACTACTTTCCAAAAAGGGGGATGGGGGCGTTTTATGCCCAGCATTAGAAGTTTATGCCACACATCATTCACTCTTCTAACCACCTGAAGACCAAGCCTTTTTTTTCACATGAAAAAAATCAGTATTTTTTGCTAGGAAATTAATTTAAACCCCCAAATATTATATATTTTTTTAAAGCAGACACCCTAGTGAATAAAATGGTGGGTACTACAATTTTTTATGGCACATAGTACTCGCGCAGCGATTTTTCAAAGCAATTTTTGAAAAAAAAATACACTTTTTTACTTTTAATGCACAAAAACACAATATATTGGCCAATTGTTTGGTAAAATATAAAAGATAATGGTATGCCGAGTAAATAGATACCAAACATGACATGCTTTAAAACTGCGCATGCCCCGTGCAATGGCGAGAAACTGCAAACAATTTTAATGTATATCGGCAGCGCTTTAAAAGCCTTTAAAAGCCACCATTTTATATTTACAGAGGAGGTCTAGTGTAAGAATTACTGCCCTTGATCTGATGTTCACGGCAATACCTCACATGCATGGTGCAACCGCTGTTTACATAACGGCACAGGGTCAAGGCTTGTGCACACAGGTGTGCGCGCATGGGAGGGGCAATTTTTTTTTTTTTTTTTTTTTTTTAGTTATTTTGATTTTTTTTTAATTATTTTTACATTGTACCTTTAATTTTTTTTTTTATCACTTTTAATGCTATAACAGGGAATGCAAATAACCCCAATAACTTCGATGGGCATTGTCATATTCTTTTTTGAGAAATCTGGGGTCTATCAGACTCTGGATATCTCCTGCCCTTACATTATCTAATCAAACCAAAATCGGTGTGATCAGATGCTTTCCCAATTTACAAATGGCGCTGTTTATATCCTGTGAAATTGAAGTGATGAAATGCTTGTAGCTTCCGAATTCTTAGACTATAGAGATGATTGGCACCATTCTGGTCTCCAATCAGCTCTATGGTCAGCTGGCAGAAACACCGGCTGCATTCTCAGGTTCCCCTGATGGCATGGGACTGCCCGAGAAGGCCGTGGAAGGCAGCGGGGGAGGGGGGACATCATCTCCCACTGCTTGTAAAAGCAATCTTGCAGCTAATTAGCCTATAGGATTGCTTTTACATGAAAGCCGATCACCGGCTGAAAAAAAACGATAGCAGGATGATGCCTGTAGCTGTAGGCATCATCCTGGTATAACCATTCAAATCCAGTGATGTACCAGTACATCGCTGGTCCTTATTGGTTATATATGCTATGTTCTTTTTTTTTTTGTATGCAGCCAGTGGACTGAATGAAAAAATGAGAAGAAATCTCTGCCAGAAAAAGTGTGTGGTATGCCCACCATTAGAATATACCACCCTGCATCCACCCACTTCTCATGGTGGGCACACATTAGGTCACACTTTGCCACAAGTGCCAGTTCCAAGATTGAATAAATGTCTAAATAGTGGCACGCTTGAATAAAAATTGTCCACGTATAAGTGGTACCCCATATGGAGAAATGATGACACCAAGTCCCAAACAATCTTGCCACTGCTCCCCATGTAGTCTGGGCATCCGGGCGGGCTCCACGTGACTATCTTTTCCTCATAAATCCGAAACTTATAAGTATAGCCTGTTGTCCTCTAACAGGTCTTCCACATCTTGACCCCATATCTGGCACGCTTGCAGGGGAGAAATTGTTTGAATGCAAGGCGGCCAGAAAAATTAATCAGTGACTCATCAACGCAGATGTTTTGCTGGGGAGTTTAGACATCTGCAAATTTTAGGTTAAGGTGATTTGCAAGGGGCTGAATTTTGTGGAGCTGGTCAAATTCAGGGTTACCCCGAGGATGACAGAGTGTACTGTCGCTGAAATGCATAGAACACATTATACTCTCATATCTATGCCTGGCCATGGCAGCAGAGAACATGGACATATGATGAATTGGGTCTGCGGACCAATACAACCGCAATTCATTTCTTTTAGTAATGCCCATGTTGAGGGTTAGGCCCAAAAAAAATGTAAATTTTTGTAAAAATGTAAAAATGAAAACCGTAATGAGTTTCCATGCGAATGGTCTGGCAAGGTTTGAATTTGGGTTGGCGGCAATAAATTGTTGTGCATATAAACTGCTGTGATCAACGCATACAGATATTCCGTGAAAAACAGCTCCAAAAATCAAGGAGGTATGTGAAAGACCAGGATGTACTAGACCGCTGGTACTCGCCAGTTCACCAAAAGGTAGAGCGGCACGAGTACTGGCACTCTGCTGCATATGAGAGTCATCAAAATTTACCGGCAAGTGCTAACAGAGATCAGGCCTGATTCTGAGAACACTGCGGTTTTGTGTGCAATGTATCAAGTGACAGTGACCTACTGACACTGCACTTGCTGGGGGAGAAGGGGGGGGTAAGCGTAGGGGCTAAACGCAGGTGTTGGCAGGTGCTGGGGCTGATCCCGCTAACGCTGAGTTTTTGGGGACTCTATACTAATGTGAACGCTGGTATAGTGCTGATCTGATCAAAGATATTGACCCATTCAGACACTATACTAGCAATGGAGGTTTATTGTACATGAGCATGCTCCTGGCAATCAAGGGGTTAAATGTGATGACTGGTGTACTGACGGGTAAACTGACACTATCTGGGAGGGGCGTGAAAACGACAGGAGCGTGAATCACGTATATATATATATATATATATATATATTGTAACAGGGTTAGCTCGGCAGCGGGTGTGTGTGACCCCCTGGATGGGTGCACAACACAAAAAGACAGGCACAGCACAACAACAGTGGAGGTGAAAACAAACAGGTGCAATTTATTTACAATATTTACAGAAAATGGCAAACCAAAAAGAAACATCAAAATAAATCCTGGCCAACTTGGCTACTTACTGCAACAACCGCTTTCCCTAGCTACCCACTAGGTACAGCCTGCTGCTATACCTAGTTGCTAGTACTTGAAGGCTAGCCACACAGGCTTTGGTCTCTTGCACACAGATAACAGGTCAGCTCCCCAGACAGTTCAGACACAGATCTGGTTCCAGGGTGGAGCAACTCTCTAAGCACTCTGGGAAGTTTTATACAGGTGGTAATGAGCCCACTACCTTCAGCTGGGCTCATTACCTCAGTGCTGAAGGACTCAGCACTTCCCTCTAGTGGTACAAATCCCCATAAAGCCTGAACCTTGAACAAATATATCGTCCATCCAGGACGCAACCAGGTGATTTCACCTGCCTACTGTCACAATATATATGTATATATATATATATATATATATATATATATATATATATATATATGTGTGATTTTGCGTACCCATGCCGCCCTGTAGCAGTATTTCTGCTGTAGGGTGGTCAGGAAGCGGTTACAGAAGAGGTTTGTGTTACGGCGCTGCGTTACTTTAACTGACAATTGCGCGGTCATGCAACACTGCACCCAAATTAAATTTACATCCTTTTTTTCCCACAAATTGAGCTTTCTTTCAGTGGTATTTGATTGCCTGTGCATTTTTAATTTTTTGCGCTATAAAAAAAAAGGCTGACAATTTTGAGAAAAAAAAACAATATTTTGGACTTTTTGCTATAAAACATGTCCAGTAAAAAAATTTTTAAAAAATCAAATTTTGTCATAAATTTCATCCAAAATGTATTCTGCGACGTCTCTGCTAAAAAAAATCCCAATACGTGTAAATTAATTGGTTTACATGAAAGTTATAGCGTTTACAAATGGCGGGAAAGATACTGGGATTTTTAATTTTTTTTTATACTAATAATGGCGGCGATCAGCGACTTATGGCGGCGATCAGCGACTTATGGCAGGACTGCGGGACTGTGGCGGACATTTTGACACTGGGGGGGAACTGACTTGGGGTCACCGACATCCCCAGTGATACCAATACAGTGATCAGTGAAAAAAAAAACACTGACACTGTACTAATGGCACTGGGGAGGAAGGGGTTAACATTTTTTAGGGTTAACTGTGTGAGGAGAGTGTTTTACTAGGAGGCAGGGGTGTGTGCTGGACGGGGACAGGCTGATCGGGAGAGAGAAACTCTTCTCTCCCTCTTCAGCTTGTCAGGAGCTGACAGGCAACTGACAGAGAGCAGGGCTGTGTGTAAACAATGCAGCCCTGCTCTCTGTCAGCGATTACCGCTAATCGCTGGGAAACGGCCGGTAATGACCAGCCGTGACCCGGCGGCTGAGACCCGCTGCTCACACCCACGGGATAGGTAGGGCGGGCGCGTGCCCCCTACCTGTTTTGCAAAACCACGTTTTAAAACGTGGTTTTGCCCAGCCGTGTCGCCCTGCAACCATTTTCATACAGTGGCTGGGGCTCAAGCAGTTAATGCACCACAACAAGGGGGACATATCTAAATGGTTACCTTAAGGATGTTGACACTTATCCCTGCTCATGATCATAATTCCAAAAGATCTTTCATATGCACAGCACATGGTGGTGGAGTCGTGACCCCTTTGGAAGGGCACCTGTATGCAAGAAAAAAGCAAATGCAAATCCAGATTGATTTAATCATTACGGTTTTTTGGGGGTTTTTTGGCCAATAACCAGGCACACCTTCCAGCATATATGTCAGCTTCCTGGACACTACAGTATACATCAGGGATGACAAGATACACACCTCAATAAACAGGAAACTCATTGACAGATGCATCTATCTCCACAATTCCAGCTTTCATCCCCAACACATCAAATGGGCCATCATACACAGCTAGGGCATCAGATACCACTGAATATCTGAACCAGAAGACAGAAATAAACGTCTCAAAACAGTAGCAGTCTCCTTCAATAAGAAAAAGTACAATAACAAAACCAATAATACAAGTATAAAATGGCCCTGAAAACCCCAAAAGAAAATCTCCTACAATACAAACAGAAAAAAAGCAAAAACACATAACCATATACCTCTAGTAACAACATACAATCCAATAGACAATGATAAAGATAAATACAAAATGCAGTATTTAAATGATAATTTCATTTATGAAGGGAAAAAATCTGTCCAAACCTCCTGGCACTATGTTAAAAAGTAATTGCCCACTAAATCTAATAACTAGTTGTGCTACCCTTGGCAGAAACAACTGCAATCAAGCATTTGCGATAACTGGCAAGGAGTCTTCCACATCACAGTGGAGGAATTTTGGCTCACCCTTCTTTGCAGAATGGTTTTAATCCAGCCACATTGGAGGGTTTTCAAGCACAAGCAGCCTGTTTAAGGTCATGCCACAGCATCTCAATTGGATTTAAGTTCAGACTTTGACTAGGTCACTCCAAAGCTTAATTTAGTTTTTTGAGCCATTCAGAGATGGACTTGCTGGTGTGTTTGGGATCATTGTCCTGCTGCATAACTCAAGTTCGTTTGAGGTTGAGCACAGAATTCATGGTTCCATCAATTATGGCAAATCATCCAGGTCCTGCAGCAACAAAGCAGCCCCAGACCATCACGCTACCACCGCCGTGTTTGACTGTTGGTATAATGTTCTTTTTATGAAATGCTGTGTTAAGTTTATGCCAGATGTAATGGAACTCACCGTCCAAACAAATTCAGTATTTCTCTCTTCAGTCCACAGAGTATTTGCCCAAAACTCTTGGAGTAATCAAGATGTTTTTTGGCAAATGTGAGACAAACCTTTTTGTTCTTTTTGGTTAGCAGTGGCTTTAGGGTTGGAACTCTCCTATTGATGCAATTTTTTGACAGTCTCTTTCGTTTTGTTGAATCATGAACACTGACCTTAACTGAAGCAAGTGAAGCTTGCAGTTCTCTAGATGTTGTTCTGGGTTTTTTGTATGACCTTCTGGATGAATCATCGTTGTGCTCTCTGAGTAATTTTGGTAGGTAAGCAACTCTTGGCAAGGCTCACAACTGAAGTTTTTTTCATGTGTGGATAATGACTCTCACCATGGTTTGCTGGTGTCCAAAAGCCTTAGAAATTGAAACCCTTTCTAGACTGATACATGTCAATTACTTTGTTTCTCATCTGTTCTTGAATTCCTTTAGGTCCCAGCATGATGTGTTGCATTTTGAGATCTTTTAGTGTGCTTCACTTTTTCAGACAGCTCCTATTTAAGTGATTTTTTTGATTCAGCAGGTCTAACAGTAATCAAGCCTGAGCTTGGCATGTGAAATATAACTCAGTTTTCCAAACAAATGTGGTTCATTCATGATTTAACAAGGGGGGAGCAATTACTTTTTCACATAGGACTAGGCAGGTTTGGACAGCTTATTTTCCCTTAACAAATGAAATAATCATTTAAAAACTTAATTTTGCATTTACTCAGACTATCTTTGTGTAATATTAGAATGAGTTTGATTATCTGAATTATTTAAGTGTGACAAATATATAGAAAAAAAAAATAAGGAAGGGTGCAAATATTTTTTCACAGCACTGTAGAAATTAATAGTAGTGAAATTCTTAAAAGGGTTAAATGTTTGACCTAATATATAGTATTGGCTGCTAGAATTATTGTATACACTCCTATCTCCTATGATTAACTGACTATTTTATGCTATTTGGCATTGTTCTCTTCAAAAAACAAAAAATATAAAATAAAACTGACTCAAAACCCCAGACGTTCCCTTTTAACATTGACAAATAACTTTTACAGTGTTATACTTAGCACATAGATGTCCTTAGATCAGCAATGAGTATATGATCACCCAAACATTTATTTATCCTAATTAGAGTGAATTCATAACAACAAACAAATGTATTATATCAAAACATTGTTTGCATATGTATTAACTACAACTCAGAGATCCAGTTTTAAACAATCTTTGGTAATATGGTGACTTCATCGGTCATTGGTGCTGTCATTTAAATGTGATCTACAGCTACCTTGAATTTTCAATGCACTGTGTCTTAATTTGTCTTTGTAAGTCTGAACACCACGGGAAATGGCCTGCAGATCAATGTAAGGATGGCTCAGTACACTAATGCAAGTGTAGTTTTCATAGCACACATCTGTGATGATCAGCATAATAATCTGCCCAGTAAAGTAATGAGTAGCAATACTCAGTTTTGACATTGTAATACAGAAAATGCATGTTCAAGATCAGATTGAAAGGCAAATGCAAAGTAAAGTCCCAGGGACAATAGAATGTCAGAAGGAGGAAAACTAAATACCATTAATATGTTAGATGACATGTGTGACTTAAATGTAAAGTGTTGTTGCCAGCCATAGACAATGTTGTAGGGGTCATTTATCGACCTTATAATTTAAAATATAAGTATAGGCATGTATTGATGCTCTCCCTTTTAGATTGTAGGGTCTCACAAGCAAGGCCCTCTAATCCCTCTTGTAGTAAACTTTATTGCAACTGTACTGTCTGCCTCCATTTTGTAAAGTGCTGTGCAAACTGTTGGCACTATATAAATCCTGTAAAAAATAATTGCAGCATTCATAATAAATAATGTGCAGATATGATTTGTGTATTTACACAATTATGATGTACCTGAATGAGAATAAGTCATTGAGGGCTATATTTTAAAGCTGAACCCTGTGATAGGCAAATATTGTCTAAATGCAAGAGGCGTGTGTATTCTTATTTGCATCTTGGTTTCTTTGTGTATTTCCTTCAGTAATCCGTGTGTATTTACATGTGCAGTAATCCAGCATGAAGCATTTCCTTTGTACATGAGCTTCCTGTAATAAAACACAGTCATTGCTACCCTCTCCTTGTGGAGGGTATTTGGCACCTTCCTGTAGTTTGCTGCCTGTAGTGGATCCCTTCAATAGTTGTGCTCCTTGCATGGGCTTACTAAAGGCAAATCGAATGTGCACTTTGCAAGTGCAGTTGCACTCATTTTTCCCAGAGCTTAAAGTGTTACTAAACCCAGGATCCGGTATTCAATATATCTGGTCTCCCACAGTACACAGAACATGGAAATGCAATTATTTTAGTAAATATAAACTGCTAAATACCTTTTTTCATCAGCAGTTAGAGCAGTCTTGTGACTTCAGCAGAGCACTGGTTAAAGCATGTAGGAGGAGCTTTCTTTGTGCTCTAGGAGGGTGTGAAACCTCTGGTCCTTTGTCTGGACAGTGCTGATTGGCCCTATGCTGATCACATGCACTGTCCCACGAGAAAAAAAAAACCTATCTAGCAATACACACCAAACTGAGCATGTGCATGTGACCATGGGTTCAGTCTGTATCAGGTGGTCATTTCAACAAGAGGAAGGGCAGTGAAGAAAGGATCAAACAGCCTTTTTACACAATGCAGGGGATTAACCCCTTAGGTTCCCCAGCGAGCATACCTGAAAGGATTAAATGGAATATAACTGAATCCATTTTGTATACACTAATACAAGATGCTAGTTTAACATACATATATGAGATATGTGCACACTAACAAAACTGTCTATGCCAGCTTCATGTAGAAATGAGTGTTTTTGCAAACTTTACAAAAAAGCAGATAAGGTTTACTCTCACTTCTGAAAAGTTTTAACCACAACTTGGGTGTTAGGTCAGATTACAGCCATGGTCTGGGCGATAGACCAGATATGGCATGATAGATAAAGCAGAAGAGTGAAAATGCAAACCTCATACAAATAATTGTTGAGTTAAGGTAAAACAATGTACATGTATTTAATTGGATGGTCTGAGGGTGTGTTTGCCTAAAGACTACAGTATAATAACCCTGATGTTATGCCAATAAAACTGAAGTGTTTGCAATCGCAACTGAGGTGATTTGAGTGCATTCACTTTCCGAGATCTCATTGCTGTGTCCAGGTGTGACCGTTGGTATCTTGAGGGGGCCCCCAAGGAACAGGAAAAAGACCACCTACCTACTTTCAATACCGAGCATGCTTTACTGCATATACAGACTTATTTTACTGTTGTGGGTTTAGTAACTCTTTAATGAAAGCTCTGCTGATTTCCATCATTCAATCATGTGCAAGCAAAAATGCTGTTTGTTATTTTTTTTGCACCTGATTGGGTATTCTTTGCAAAGTGAAGCTTCACCACATTCAGCTCTGAGGAAAATGAGTGCGGCTGCACTTACAAAGTTTGCCTTTAGTAAATCCACTCCTTTGTGTAGCACAGTGATGATGTCACCGCTACTTTTACAGGGTAATAATTAGGTTTGCAAAGGTATTTGGCGCCTACAATGTGGATTTAGATTCTTTGTGACTTGTAAAGATTATATTTAAATGTAAGCTTTTGTGTCTGGAGATCAGTTTTAATATCAGTCTTTCTTGTGTGATTAATTTACTTCAGGAAATTTATTGAGCTCTGATTTCATGTGAAAGTATGATGTGCCCCATTTTTTATTTAATTGTAATGGGCTAGGGAAAGAAAGTAGGGTTAATTTACTAAAGCAACAAAGACTGTATACTCAGCTTACTTAATAAGGTGATGCTGTGTTCAAATAGCAAATCAAGTTAAAAACATTTAAGAAAAACAGAATATTTGCCTGCACATTATTGGACAATTTAGGCTTTTCATTATTCAATAAACCAGCAGTATCTATTCATTTTGTTAATCAGTCCCTATGAAATTTTATTGTTGAGAGTAATTTTTAAGGGGAAGTTAAATGCGAAGGTTTGATTTCTATTCACTCTAAATAAATACCTGTTATTTTTACTTACTATGATGAATTAGTGCACAGTCCATTAGCTGCTGAAAATTTGGAGAGCTCTTGACACATAAGCTTATATGTCTCCACAAAAATAAAACAGAACATTCAGGCTTAATGTAATACATTAATTACATACTTAAATGATGAAGGTAGCTGTGTTTATAGAAATAATTGTTTATTATTACTTAAACCAAGCATAGTGTTTGTCAGGACTTTCTATCAATCATGGGAGCAAATTGTTCTGTTCAAGAGAAGCTAAATATAAAAATTTAACTTAAACTTAGATATTTCTGATTAGCCATTTGTCAATCCCTTAGCCACATCAAATGCTGATGCTACCACAGAGTATTATATACAGATGAATGCATCATAAACAATTATTTCAGTCACTTTAAATTGCTGTATTATTAGTAGACAATTGTGGCTTGGCTATGTTGGCCACCTATCACCAATGGAAATTTGACTGGTTGTAGTCTGGGAGACAAACTTACCTGGGCTGAGTATTAATACTGAATAATTTCCATATCCAGCATAATGAAAGATGATGAATAGTAACAAATAGATGTCAAAGCATAAATGATTGTGCCTGAACAAAAACGTCATGGCTGGAATGCCAAATAGTAATATTTTTTAGGTTTAAAATTTAAAAGATTGCAAAGTTACTTTGCAATCATATTAACATTAAAAAATTTATATCAGATATATAAAGTGTACAGGACACCAGGAATGGGTCCTGGATGGGAGGTATATGTGCCTCCTTTGTTTGGGTTGTGGTCCCTTTAAGGTGGACAGCAAAATGCAGTTTGGACTACTAAGGGATTTTCTGGGATTACGTTGGAAACAGGGATTGTTAAATTCTGATTTAGGTCCTAGAGACTCTGAGAGATCTTGGATGGGAAGGAGCATTTGACTCTGACCACTGGTGCTTTGGACATAAAAGGGTTAATCCACCTGAGAGAGAGAGAGAGAGAGAGAGAGAGAGAGAGAGAGGTCTGAAAGTGCAGGAAGCTGCTAGCAGGTGTCCATGAGGTGTTGGGTGGAACAGAACACAGTTGGGAGAAGGCTTTGAGCTGTCTGGCTATGCTGCTGGGCTTTTGTAACTTTTGTGACTTTTCTGGACTCCCTAGAGAAGGAAGGGATTTTAAACCCTGAATCTCTGTGTTTTTCCAGAAATGTATGGACTGTTTCTGTGTGATTTAAGCTGAAGAAAAGCTATTTTCCTTTGCCCGTGTGGAAGAAATAAAAACTGTCTGCTTTTACAAAGATGGCTGGTTAGTGATCCAGGTGCCCAAAATAGCACAAAATATATAAAGATATACTTTAAGTAAAAGGGCTTCTGGATCTAATCAGTTGGGTAGGTGTTCCACTTCAGGTGTTTATACCTAAATAACTGGCTGAAGGCTTACCAGAGTCCTGAGAGAACTAGACTTGCACCAGAACAGAGGAACAGACTTCTCAAAAGGAAGCTTTGAATTCTATACTGTTTGCTGCTTAAAGACATTGCTATAGAACCATTGAATGTATGTTTATTAGAGTTCGAAAGGGAAGCTGTATCTTTAGTCTTACGATTGAAATATGAAACCATTGCAATAAACCAGAAGCTGAAATGTGCATTTGCTGTCCTGCTGGTAATACAGTGTCTTGCATGGGTTGAATCTGTTATATTTGTGTACTATTTAACATGAAACCTTAAACCTTAACCAAATTCTAATATCCTAACTTTTGTCACTTAATCTAACTCCATATTTGGAAAGCAAGATGGGGGGGTGACAAGGGTTAGAACCTGTTAAGTCTTAATTGATGGCTGTAAGGCGTGAAGGGATTAATATACACACTGTGTATCCATTACATTAAATGGATTTCTGAATATGCAAAAATCTCCACAAAGCATGATCCTAAAACGTCTTTAACAATCAATAATACCTAAACACCATGCCATCAAAGGGGAAAAGATACACACAGTCCAATCTGGTGTTCCAGCTCCATGACCCTAAAAACACAGAAGTGATCCATAATTATATAAGAATTAATATTAACTTAACCAGGAAGGACACAATGAAAGTATATCCTAAATGTATGCCTCTCTCACCTAGATGAAATTTTCCCAGGAATTCATGTCAGCCCCATCATAGTATGTGAAATTGTCGTAAGGTGCATACAGCTAAGGGTATTCTAAGAAATAGATGGCTATAAAAATAAATAAAAATTATAATTAATTCAATCCCCTAAACATGGAGCACAGAATTTTGTAATCTATATATGTATCAAAATTGCCCCCAATAGATGGAATACTTAGTATGCAGAGGATATAAATTGTAGAAGATTACCAATAAGCAGGTCCAACCATATAAAATGACATACAATGGAGTAAATTCCCACACCAAATATTGCTGCTAATGATGCATGTGCTCAAAAAGTTTTAAAGCTTAACAAATATGCAACATAATAAGATATAAAAATGTAAACATAGTACAAACCATCATACATGTCAGAAGCCCTCAATAGAATCACCAGTCCATTGGCACAAAGATAACACCAAGTAGCCTCTTCTGGTCAAAGTATATGAAGAATGGAACAAACAGAAGTTTATCTTGGTCTCATCAGACCACAGGACAAGGTTCCAGTAATCCATGTCCTTAGTCTGCTTGTCTTCAGCAAACTGTTTGCGGGCTTTCTCGTGCATCATCTTTAGAAGAGGCTTCCTTCTGGGATGACATCCATGCAGACCAATTTAATGCAGTATGCGGCGTATGGTCTGAGCACTGACAGGCTGACCCCCCACCCCTTCAACCTCTGCAACAATGCTGGTAGAACTCATATGTCTATTTCCCAAAGACAACCTCTGGATATAATGCTGAGTATGTGCACTCAACTTCTTTGATCGGCCATGGCGAGGCCTGTTCTGAGTGGAACCTGTCCTGTTAAACTGTTTTATGGTCTTGGCCACCATGCTGCAGCTCAGTTTCAGGGTCTTGGCAATTTTCTTATAGCCTAGGCCATCTTTATGTAGAGCAACAATTATTTTTTTCAGATGCTCAAAGAGTTCTTTAACATGAGGTGCCATGTTGACCTTCCAGTGACCAGTATGAGAGAGAGCATTAACACCAAATGTATCACATCTGCTCCCCATTCACACCTGAGACCTTGTACCACTAACAAATCATATGACACCGGGGAGGAAAAATGACTAATTGATCCCAATTTGGACATTTGCATTTAGGGGTGTACTCACTTTTGTTGCCAGCGGTTTAGACATTAATGGCTGTGTGTTGAGTTATTTTGAGGGTACAGCAAATTTACACTGTTATACAAGCTGTACACTCACTACTTTGCATTGTAGCAACGTGTCATTTCTTCAGTGCTGTCACATGAAAAGATATAATAAAATCTTTACAAAAATGTGAAGGGTGTACTCACTTCTATGAGATACTGTGTGTGTATGTGTGTATGTATATGTATATATATATATATATATATATATATATATATATATATATATATATATATATATAGTTTAATTACTATTGTTTGTTCTTTTAGCACCTCCATATACAGTATGACCACCCTGTAATCTATGATGACCTAGGTATATTGATGTTTGATCATGGTATAGTTTGGGTTTGCATGTTTTTTTTATTTATAGGTGTAATTTCAAAATTTCATGAGTAATAATGAGATATAAATTATCAACTTTGGTATTCTGGGACTATGTATTTGCATTATTCATAATTATGTATAATTGACTGATAATATTGACTGGTAATAATTGTTTTAAAAATCTAGTGACAGATGGTGACTTTCTAGTATGTATAGGTACCTTTAGTTAAGTTTACAAACTCAAGACTGCCAAGAAACACAAGAAAAAGTAATCAAAATATCTGTGTTAAAGTATTTCTAAGGAAACAAATGTTTATAGCATCATTCATTGATCCTGTCCTTGATTCTTGGTTCAGAATAAATCATTTTTTAAGCTTCAGTATATTATTTAACATGACAGATTCAAAGTAGCCATTTTCTGTTTGCTTTGACCTTCAGCTGCTCCAAATGACAAGTGACATAAGAAAACATCATGCAACACTAACTGGATATTCTGAAATCTCTGCCAGCAATAATTCCATGTACATATTGTTAGAACAAGACATTCTGAATAAAGGAAAGTGATATTACATCTTTCAAGGTAAGCTGAGCTCATATAGAGTCTTTTTTTCTAAACGTGATATATAAAGGATAGCACATGAACATCACAAAATCAATTAAATGGACCTGCAATAGAAATAAAGTACTAGCATTTGACCCAGTAAACTATTATACTGTCTATTAGAAGAAAAAGACCTTATATTAGCTATGTTCTGGAGATTAGAAATTACCTCATCAGAGAACAATCTTTATATACGGTACGCACGCTGCTGAATGAATAGTATATATGATGGGTTATTTAAGTACAAATGCATTTTAAATAAAATTTCCCTTGTTATAGTGTTAAGCATTATGCTACTGGGTTTTAAAGCCTGTGCCCTCTCAAGATACAGTGTCTCAGGAAGGACTTAAATTATGCCTACCCTTGTAATTTGACCTCTTAATTAACTGATTGTCCTTTAAAACATGATGTTAAGTGCTTTAAGAGTGAATTATACATCAGGACATCAGGATGTGGACTTTTAATTAAAAGTGTCTGTTAATCCTAAGGTCCACATAGTTATAGTTCCATCAAAGTGTACTTTTCTTGAGATTTTCTTTATGGATTTAGGTAGGAAATATCATTACGGATTTAGGTTGGAAATAACATTATGGATTTAGGTTGGAAATAACATTTGTGGAATTCAAAAACTGAGAAGTGAGCTCATCAAAGCAAAACATATAATGGTATTATCAGCATGGTATTAGAATTTAAACAGTTATATTACTGCCACAAACCCAGCAATATAGCAATGAATTTATTGGAGTTGCATGGCACATAATAAATGAGTCTCCTTTCCCAGTTTCAACTGTTCTGTACAGACTGAGATTATTCAATAAAATTTAATTGCAATTTTTATTAGATAAAATATATTGAGAGAAGTGGAAGAAAAGATAAAAAGGGAGACAGCAGTGCCACTTTACAAACTATTTATGAGGCCTCACCTAGAGAACTGTTTCATTTTTTGATGACTGTGTTTCAAATGAGCAAAATACATAACGGGGATGTTTCTATAAGAGTTCAAAATGGCTGTTGAAGTGACATATACTTTAAATAAATAATTATGGGGATCAATTTAGAAACTATGAATGTAAATAAATGTAACAATAACTTTCATTTGATATCTGCTATAGATCAACAAAACACTAGGTTGATGCCCTTAACACATAACATGATAAGAGTTCTGTCTGTTTGTGTAGTCCTTTAAAGTTTGGATCATGACAACAGATTAGATTACTTTTTTTCTATAAGACTTGCATACCACCTTTACTTCTCAAGAGACAACGCATTAACTTATTACATTTTCTCCATAAAAAAGTAACAACTATTTGAACTGACAACTGTGACTCCCTAAGCTCAGTATAATTATTTATAAAAGATTAGAAAGTAAAAGTAGAAAGCTTTTTTTTAAGATAGTTCTAAACAAAAATTCTTTACTTCCTTAATAACTCATCATATATACAGCATGAGAAAATATTTTCTATATTATATATTTCTATATAATATTTTTATGTGTAACCATATAAGCAACTTGCACAGGATGATGCACACAGGTAGACAATCAATACAACATCATGTATAATTCTATAAATATAGAATATGATCCACATATATAAAATCTTGCATGTGACCAACACCAACAATCTGGCAACAAATCAACATCATGTAAGACTTCTATGGGTTGAAATTATGCTTCTTTTGATCATATTGACCAGGATTAAGTGGAGAATGGTATCTGCGAAAGATCTGACCTTTAATAATTTTACTAATGACAAGTAATATAATGTAGCTGTTAACTGGACACTTTGGTACCTACTCTTTTAAATGTGTATTTGGAAATTAAAAGTTTTACTTTTACCAATAACAAAATATGTAACGGTTATCAATTTGTTTGGTTTATGTATCAAGGAGTTTTGAGTTATATAGAGGGATATTTACTGGTTTGTAGTACATCACACTTAAAGACCCCTAACAACGCTCAATCTGGTGAAACACATAGGGTGGAACTTCAGTGATACCACATATAATCTAATGGTAGTATGTCAGATTTTATGTGCTGGCATTTTAATAAAGGTGAGTGATCTGCCCTTTAGACCTCCTTTATGCTCAACTTTGTCTGCGTATGTTATGGAGGTGTTTTAACTACAGAAATCTAGATTTTTATGGTGGATGAGACAGTATTTACTAACAAAGAATATATACACTTTTACCTGATGGTGGAATTCATTACAAGCCCATATAGATTTACTTTTGTTTAGAGATGTGTTTTATTCTATGTGGAGAACCATATGAAGTTTGGAGTATGTAGGTATGGTAACCCCAGACCTTAACATCTTTTTTACTGTAGCTTGTAAAATCATGATCAAAAGGTTATTGTCTTACATCTACATTACACTTATATCATAGGTATTTTGGTTCTACACAGAAAACTACAATCCTTCCCATAATTACTATATTACCTAGTCCTTGGGACACAGCTATTAAGAACTGAACTACAACTCCCATTTGAATTCCCAACTTGAGTCATTATTTTAGACTTTGAAATATATCAGCTGTATAGACATTTGGTCTTTTTTATCAGTATGTAGAAGTTACAGACATTAATTTATTTTAAAAAAACTCCAGGAAATGCAAACATTTATAAAAACTAGTGACTTATGAGGGGTTAAGTCCAACATGGTGTATGCCTCTCCTATTTATTATTTACAATTTTTGATGTTAGACCTTAGGATTTCAGATACAGAAGCTTCAGATTTGTATTCAGCCACTATGCCCTTGCATTATTTGAACCCATTCACAAAATTCAAAGCCTTCTGTGAATGCACAGCAAAGAGTAGGGGTGAGCAGATGTCTGCAAGTTCCTGGATTTCTTCTCTAGGGAGGAATTTCAGCTCACAAATAGCTTAATAACTTAATCATTTGATCATGCTGAAGATACCACTTTTTGTACAGTGTACAGTATAATAAGGTGGATTTCAGACCTTCTCCTTGCTTGTGCCTATCCTAGGACTATTGGCATAAAAGACAATTATGGGTAATATCAAGAATTGACCGCAAAGGCCGTCAGCTGAGATCTAGGGATTTCACAAACATTCTGATTGTTGCTCAGATGTTGCACCTAGAACCTTGTGCTACACACTTTCCTCAGATAAATATAGAATACCCTCCTTTCCTTATCTAACATACTGAACAACATGATATTTTCTGCAATCAATTTAGTTCACAGAAATTCTATGATAAACAGTTTAAAATGTTAACAATTGAAAGTCATTTAGAAGGATTTTGGCTTGCATTTACTCTTAATATCAGAATTGGAATTTGAAAAAGCATTCACATGTGGGAATACAGCAGTGTATCATAGTGAAACATATAGCCCAGAGGAGCAGGCCTCATCCCATATTCCAGAGCCAATACGAAGTACAGGTAATCGCCCGTGGTTAGAGGAGCCATTAACTTTTCATATAAAAAAACACATATTTATCAATGGACAACATAACATTCTTCTTGAGTTTGCAAACACAATACAATACTAACAGGAACAAACAAAACAAGTAACAGAGTAAGAAATACACTCTGGACCAGTATGGAGAGGACAATAGAAGATATTGGAGACTGACAAATTGCCAAACTCCAGCTGGCCAGGGAAACCACGCATGGGGTGAAATATAATAAAGGAAAAAAAATTCCAAACCTCCACCCAAAACCAGACTCAAAAAAATAAAAAACAAAAAACAACAGCAAAACCTGTAACGCACTAGGGGAGGTTCAATTACTAGGGGAGCGAACAATTCACTGAAAAGGGGGTCATGGCTCACGGTGTCGGATGTCCAAGTGTAGGAAGAAATGGAACAGAATAAAACTAATATGAAGTGGAGAAGAGAGAAAAGAAGGAGAAAATTAGGAAGGAAGAAGAGGAAAAGGAGAAAAGCAGGGGAGATGGGGGAAGGTAAGAAGGGAGAGGGGAAGAGAGGGGGGGGTGGAGAGAGAGCTGGAGGAGGGGGACAAGGGAGGGAAAAAGAGGGGAGGGAGAAAAATAAAAGTAAATATAGGAATATAGGAAGGAAATAGATAAGAAACTAACTCGGAGTCTGGCAGGAAACAGCATAGCGTAGGAAATACGATGAATGGAGATGGCACTTGGCCTCCACGAATTGCGCATGGCATTTTTGCACCTCAGCTGAGAAGTCAGGAAAAACTGCAATGCTGATGTTCTGAAAAGAGATGCTTCCTTTTACCCTGGTAATGCGAAGGATAGTGTCCCGATCACGATAGTTCAGGAACTTGGCAATAAATGTGCGTGGTGGTGCACCTTTTGGTGGAGGCCTAGAGGTCAGGCAACGGGCACACTCCACCACGAAGGTGGGGGAGAGCACCTCTCTGCCATAGGTGTTAGTGAGCAATGATTCCAAGAAAGTAGCCAGATCCGAGCCCTCCACACCCTTGGATAGACCAACGAATCTGAGGTTGCACCTCCAAAGTCTGTTTTCCATGTTGTCTTGCTTCTGCACTGTATGAAGCAAATCATCATCTACGTGACTAAGACGTGCTTCCGCCTCTGTGACCCACTGCCGGAGCTTTTGTAAATCTTGCCAGATAAAGGAAATGACAATCTTTACCTCCTCAGTTTTGCAGGTTAGGGTGCTCTGACAGGTGGAAATCACCTCTAATACCTTGTTAGTGTCAGATTTTGCAGGTTCCCCCGCAGAGCACGCAAAGGCACCATCTTCCCACGTAGTGTCTTTCTCCTTATGATGGAACCCATCAAGTTTGCCTCTACCGGCAGCAACTTTTTTCGGTGGCGACATGGTGTGGGAGGGCAGGAGAGAGGTTAGCAGGTGTACCAGGTGTGAGAGTAAGCAGGATATTGTGCAGGAACAGCAGAAACAGATGAGTCTCGGACAGAGCTCCCAGAAATGCACCTTACACCATGCTGCTCCAGGCTGCGCCTCCCTCATTGGCTTACCTTTACATAGGCTATCCCCCCTCCAGTCCATCAGGAATACTGTTGCCAGGCTCATCCACCTTACCAACCATTCAATGTCTGCTACCCCTCTCTGCCAATCCCTCCACTGGCTTCCACTCACACAATGAATAAAATTCAAAATACTGACAACAACTTACAAAGCCATCCACAACTCTGCCCCCAGCTACATCACCAACTTGGTCTCAAGATATATACCAAACCACTCTTTTCAATCCTCCCAAGACCTTCTGCACTCTAGTTCCCATGTCATCTCCTCCCATGCTCACCTCCAGGACGTCTCTGTAGTTTCTCCCATTCTATGGAACTCCCTACCCCAATCTGTCCAACTATCTCCTAATCTATCCACCTTTAGACGATCCCTGAAAACCTCTCTCTTTAAAGAAGCCTCTCCTGCTTCTAATTAGTAAGTTGCCTTTTATTTCCACCACCAGCTCTCCCCCACAGCTCAGCTATTACCTTTGGTATCACTCAACCCTTCCTCCTAGATTGTAAGCTCTAACGAGCAGTTAGCTGTTTCCTCTTGTACCAAATTGTATTGTAACTGTAATGTCTACCTTCATTTTGTAAAGCACTGCGCAAACTGTTGATGCTATATAAATCCTGTATAATAATAATACATACAATAAGCACTGCTGGTAGCTATAGCCACTGGCAGACATTGTACAAAAAAACCCAAGAGGCTGGCTGTACTGCAGTTGATCGATAAATCAACTTCAGTACAACCAGCCTATCCATAGAAGGACCAAAATGAAGCTTCAGTCTATCTTTGGATGGATGTAGAAGTTCCCCCTTCATTTTATCGGTCATTCTTGTTGCCTATAATTCAAGAGGGGTTCTTGGGACCTTGATGTAAGGAGGAGGGGGGACCCTGATATAAAGGGGACTCTGGAGAACTGATGTAACCAGGAAAACTCTGGGGACTCTCCTTTAAGAGAGTGACTCTAAGGACCCTGATGTAAGGAGGGAGGGCTCTGGGGACCCTGATGTAAGAGAGGTTGACTCTGGGGACCTTGTCTTGATGGGTAACGCTAGGGTCCCTGATGTTAGAAGGGTGACTGTGGGGATGCTGAAGTAAGGTAGGTGGTTCTGGGGACCCTTATGTAAGCGGGGTTACTCTGGGGACCCAAATGTAAGGAAGGGGGCTCAGGGGACCTTTAGGTAAGGCTGAGGAACCCTGTGGACCCTGATGTAATGGGTATCTAAGAATCCTGAGGTTAGGGGGTAACTTTGGGGACCCTGATATAAGGGGGAGGACTTTGATGCAGAGGGGGCACTCTGGGGACTCTGAGGAGGAACTCTGATGGCGATTCTTGATGTAAGGGGGATATGTAATAGGAACAGTTGGGCTTGTTCTGATGCTGCACTCTGTATGCTGTTTAGATGTTACTTACTCCTGATCCCTGCACTCTATACATTATGCTATACATTACATAGTCCTGATTAAAGTGTTAATTGTCTCAACAGTTGCTGGGTTTAATGAAGTTCTTTAAAGAAGGCTCAGAGAGACAAAGTGATCACTATTAGTGTGCACAAAAGCATATGTGATGGTTCCTTCATTCTGAGGTTTATGTGTATCTGTGAGTTTGTCACTTGTGACATAGTAAGTAGTATTTTGTGGGTACTAGGACTGTGCTATATGTGTGCAAAGTATACATGATTAGGCACAGATTTTGTTTAAACATTCACCTTTATACTCCTACCATTGTTAGGCAAAATCTGTCCAATACGTCATTTTCTACTGAATTCTGACTCACCTACTACTGACCTTGGAACTCTGCACCACATACTGCTGACCCCTGTTCTTCGCACTGTTTAACCTGTACACTGCCCTGCTGCCCCCCGTACACTGCTCTTTGACCTTCTGTCCTCTGCCCCCTGAGATTTTTTTTCTGTACCCCCACATTAGACAGGCTAGATCCGGCCCTGGTTTTCTAACACAGCTGTGTTTCTCAGCACAGGTCAAACACTATACTTGGTATATATTCTACAGTATTACAATTTTCATTGTTCATGGCTATTCATATACCCTGTTCCCCTGAAAATAAGACCTACCCCGAAAATAAGACCTAGTACTATTTTTGGGAATTGCTGCAGTAGAAGACCTACCCTGAAAATAAGACCTAGTTGTGGTCAGCTGTTCCACCACCTCTGGCACTGGCCCTGTGTACACCAATATCTATTGTCTCCTATAAATACAGAAGCGTGGCTTTTGTGTTTGCAAGTGACAATCCCTCATGTAAGTAAAAGCACCATCTGCTCACACAGAACCCCCTACCTCTGTACTCACTGTGGGATAGGGTAGGAACAGATATCTGAGGGAGCAGTGTGTTTAGGGGTGGGGTGGGGGCAGGGCATCTCATCCTGCAGCCTAATGCATGGAAGGCAATGCCCCAGGGGTGATCACTGTCCAGTGAGGAAGAGGCGGAGTGGTGAGTGCGCTTTGTGCACTGTGTGGGAAGATAGGACCCGAAATGGGAATTACTTTAGATAGGGGCTGCTTGCTGACAGCTGTGTTTTGCAAAGGTAGCTAACCATATGAGGCCAGTGGAGGGGAGTGGGTGTGTGCAAAGGTGAGCTGCAGTCAGGTGCTGCAGAAGTAAATTGAATCAGGTGAGTTGCAGATATAGGTGAGCTGTGGCTGGGGGGTGCAGAGGTCAGCTGAGTTGCAACCCACCTCTGCTCCCCCCAGCCACAGCTCAGATCAGATCTGCACCCCCCAGCCACAGCTCACTTCTGCATCCCCTGTCTGCAACTCACCCCTGCACCCTGTCTGCGACTCACCCCTGCACCCTGTCTGCGACTCACCCCTGCACCCTGTCTGTGACTCACCCCTGCACCCTGTCTGTAACTCACCCCTGCACCCTGTCTGAAACTCACCTGTCAATTCACCTCTGCAACACCTGACTGCAGCTCACAACTGTCATCAGCCGGCCCTTTCTATAGTAACCACAACTGCCTGCAGCTCACATCTGCACTCCTTGTCCACACCTGTACATTAAAAAAATACGACCTAGTGTGTTTTTAGAGCCAAAAAAATATAAGATAGTGTCTTATTTTCAGGGAAACACGGTAGTGGTTGTTAGTTGCTATAAATTGATAATTTGATCTAGCTAATTTTCAGTTTTTAAAACTTAAAGAGGCAAATTAAATACTTGTTTCTTTGCCAGCTAGGTATATTCATCCTGTTTGTCCTGTTGACTATTGTCACCAGTTATAAAATTGATGGGAAGTCCAAACTCTGAGAACAAAAATAGAAAGAAAATCTTCCATGGGGACACATTGCTCTAATGCAGTGTTTCAAAACTCCAGTCCTCATGGACCCCCAACAGGTCATGTTTTCAGGATTTCCATTATTTTGCACAGGTGATTTGATCAGTTTCACTGCCTTAGTAATTACCACAGCTGTTTCATCTGAAGGAAATCCTGAAAACATGACCTGTTGGGGGTCCATGAAGACTGGAGTTGAGAAACACTGCTCTAATGACAACTTGATTTTGATGTAGAGTGAATATGTGCGATTTAATAAACAATCTGCCTTGGGTGTCATCTTCATTAGGCACTCCACTGCTGTTAATGTGAGCATGTACGACTATTGACTAATATTTAAGTTGATAGTTTAGTTTTTGGGTCTAATTTAGTCTCAGGGAATGGGTTATTGTCAGGGAAAAGGACATCTCTATTACATCTCTATTACATGAGGGAAGTTGATGGGCTTAGTAGTTTACAGAAGAAAGATAATTTTTTTCTGCATTTCAACTCACAGAATGTAGCAAGGTCAATAAGTGTCTGGCAAGAACAATAGATACTTTCTGTGCTAAGTAAAAATGCTTTTTGCCTAAAATTTGCAAGCTAACATAGCTGCCACATCAAATGAGTGGTAAGCTGCAATGTATTACATATTTGTTCTTGGGTTTTGATAAACTGTACATACTGTATTAGGGATTTGGTTTAGGAGGAAGGTAAGATACTAAGGATTGGATGGGATGGGTTAAGTGTTAGGGTGACAATACGTTTTAGGTATAGTCAATAATTGGAGGTATGGGTGCTTATAGTGGATTTTCATTTAATTTTCTAAAGCGTCATGACAAAATGATGAGTGCCACAGGACCAGAAATTAATATACAGTATTACATAACAGACCATGAAATTGTGGGAGAAGTGACTTCCAATATAACATTCCAACTGTGAAATGGGAAATGTTTCTGACCACCTGGGAAAATTGATGTTTCCTGCTCTTTTTTTCAACTTTTTCAATAAAATATCAATGCCTACCATTTAGTACATATTTATTTTTATATTATTTTATGTGCTAGTAGTAAAGTATTTCCACTTTATCAAGTGCTATATGTTGGCTTAAGTGATGAACAGATGTGCTGCTATAATGCCATATGCTACTAGATATTGTATTTTTTATGTAAGCACCACTTAAAAATGAAATAGGTCTGCAGGGGATTCAATTAAACCTGTCCTTCTTCGCAATCACGTATTCAAGTGCATGTCCTTTAAAAACACAGCTAAGTGCTTTTTGACTGCTTTGTGTATCTGTTGGTGACAGCAAATTTATTACACAAATAAATTCCTTCTGATGTACCAATAGTTATCACCACTTTGCAGAGAAAAAAGATAAACCAAATTATGGATGAAGATCCAGCAAGATATAAAATAAAACGAACAGAAAATCTTCCTGTATTCATCTGGGGATTTATAGACGAACACATTTATCTAGAAGTTATGCCCATTTTTTTTCTCTAAGTTTGTTGTGAGCTATAAAACTACTAATTTCTTCTCTATACACAATACATTTTCTAAACTGCTTATCTAGGGCTACATTGTAAAATAGCTGAAAATATTGTTTTGATTTTGTTATGGTTTATAAAGCTGAAATTATTTGTTTCCTGCAATATTTTTCAACAGATTTTGCTTGCTGACTTTTTTAATAAATACTAATTGCATATTTGTGCACTTTAGCATAATAGATGAAGCCAAGTAAAAAGTCATAAACAGATATGAAAGCATTAGTGGAAACAAACATTCAAGTTCATAGGAAACAAAATACTGTACATCATTTTCCTATGTGCACCAAACATCTGATATTGGCCAAACACTGCAACGTTCGAACTTTCTGTCAGCTTTTAACCACAGTAATAGGACAACCACACTTTTGTTTTCCAGGTTCAGGTGAATTAACCTTTTGATCATTATCTTAAGATCACAATGCTATAAAAGGCTGTTCTCTGATTTTATTGGGCAAATCCCCCATTATGGTTTGAAATAAATGGAATGCCCTTATCCCCACTATAACACAGGTAGATTGGATTGATATATACTACTTACATATATATGTATTACTGGAAGTTAACAGCTGGCTGAGTCAGCTGTGTATTGTCAATCAAGCTTATTTAAAGCAATATTAAATTGAAAAAAAAATGTATGCATTGCAGCTTACCAATCTTTAAATGTGGTGGCTGCATTATATTTTTTTTTTTGGCTTTTCTCATTATTTTTATCTTTTGATCCAGCTGTTAAAATACCTCTTGTCTTTAGGTGTCTTCACTATGGATGGAGGAGTAATGAAGACAACTTTTGACAGTAGCATTGTCAGCCTGGGGAGCGGGTAGTGTTAGATGTACTAGTAGACTTAAATGGACTTGACAAAAGAATTAAAGTTGAAGTAAAGCTGATGCTTTTTAATTAGTTACAGCAAGCGTGTCTGTTGTAAGTCCCCTTGTTAATCAATGTCAAAGGGTTAGTTTCAACCCTCCAACTGCATATGGAGGGCTAAAGGAAGCTTGATCTGTTAAAGGAAGTTGAAAAATAAAAAAGACTTTCTGGCCAGATCAACAGGTGAAAATAAAGGAAAAATCCTCAAAACAGAAAACCAATGCAGCCAGCACAGCTAAGAACTGGTGGGGCTGATGACTACCCTCCTCACTCATTTACCAAATTTTCCTATTCCATTTACGCCTGAGGTCTGCCTTATTGATCTATTATGCAATGAGTACTGGTCACAATATAAAATAATTTTTTTGTGAGAAATATTATTCATCGAGTGTAAATCCATAGCTCTTAGACAGATAAATCTGGCTCCTCCCATTGTATCCCTCTGGAAACATTTAAAAAATCAATATATCCCGTAAGATAAGGTCATATAGAGTAAAAGGAACTGCTCTTTTAAAGAGGTAATACACCAGGGGGGCTGAGCTATATAAAAGCTATATATAAAAAATAAAATAAAAATATAAAAAAAAATGTTTAAAAATTATAAGTTTTGGTTATAAACTAATTTGGGTTATTTTTTTTAACTGAATAAATTTTGGCCAAGATTTATGATGAAATATTATTTATTTGCAAAATTTTATTATAAAAACACTTTTTTTCAAAATATTTGGACTTTTTCATTTATATAGCAAGAAAAAAAAAACCCAGTGGTGAATAAATACTACCAAAATAAAGCTTTATCTGTCTCAAAAAAATGCTAAAAAATTCATATGGGTACAGTGTTGCATGACCGCGCAATTGTCATTCAAAGTGTGATAGCACTGAAAGCTGAAAATTGGCCTGGACAGGAAGGGGGTAAAAGTGTCCGGACTGGAAGTCATTAAACAAATAAAGTTTACCAGCCACCATAAGCCATCAGACAAGAAACATGGATATAGATGAAACTGATAGAAGCATAATGTATAGCTCTGCATAAGAGCTCGTACGTGTAGGGTATGCTCATCACCAAGCACACTGCTCAAAAAAATTAAAGGAACACTTTGAAAACACATCAGATCTCAAAGGGGAAAAATGTCATGCTGGATATCTATACTGATATGGACTGGGTAATATGTCAGGAAAGTTGGAATGCCCCATCATTTGATGGAAATGAAAATGATCAACCAACAGGGGACTGAATTCAAAGACACCCCGAAAATCAAGGGGAAAAAATTATGCAGCAGGCTAGTTCATTTTGCTGAAATTTCATTACAGCAGCTAAAAATGGTACTCAGTAGTTTGTATGGCCCCTACGTGCTTGTATGCATGCCTGACAACGTCAGGGCATGCTCCTATTAAGACTACGGATGATGTTCTGGGGTATTTCCTTACATATCTGGTCCAGGGCATCACTGTGCTCCTGGACAGTCTGAGGTGCAACCTGGTTGCGTCGGATGGACCGAAACATGATATCCCAGAGGTGTTCTATTGGATTAAGGTCAGGCAAGCATGGGGGCCATTCAATGGTATCAATTCCTTCATCCTCCAGGAACTGCCTACATACTCTCACCACCTGAGGCCAGGAATTGTCGTGCACCAGGAGGAATCCAGGACCCACTGCCCCAGCATAGGGTCTGACAATGGGTCCAATGATTTCATCCCAATACCTAATGGCAGTCAGAGTGCAATTGTCTAGCCTGTAGAGGTCTATGCATCCCTCTATGGATACGCCTCCGCAGGCCATCACTGACCCACCACCAGAACAGTCATGCTGAACGATGTTACAAGCAGCATAATATTCTCCACGGCTTCTCCAGACCCTTTCACGTCTGTCACATGTGCTCAGAGTAAACCTGCTCTCATCTGTGAAAACCACAGGTTGCCAATGGCAGACTTGCCAATTTTGGTGTTCAATGGCAAATGGCAATCAAACTCTATTGTGCTGGGCAGTGAGCACCGGGCCTACTAGAGGATGTCGGGCCTCAGGCCACCCTTATGAAGTCTGTTTCTGATTGTTTGGTCAGAGACATTCACACCAGTGGCCTGTTGGAGGTCATTTTGTAGGGCTCTGGCAGTGCTCAACCTGTTCCTCCTTGCACAAAAGAACAGATACCAGTCCTGCTGATGGATTACTCTCCTAGAGTAACTGCCTGTCTTCTGGAATCTCCTCTGTGCTCTTGAGACTGTGCTGGGAGACATAGCAAACCTTCTGGCAATGGCACTTATTGATGTGCCATCCTGGAGCAGTTGGACTGCCTGTGCAACCTCTGTAGGATCCAGGTATTGCCTCATGCTCCAGTAGTTACACTGACCCTAGCAAAATGCAAAACTAGTGAAAAACAGTAAAAAATGTTGAGTAGGGGAAAAAATGTCAGTGGCCTCCACTTGTAAAACCAGTCCTGTTTTGGAGGTCATCTCATTGTTGCCTATCTAGTGCACCTGTTGTTAATTTCATTGACACCAAAGCAGCTAAAACTGATTAACAACCCCCCAACACTTAACTGACCATATCAATATACCAGGAGTTTAACCGACTTGATGCTATACTCTGATTAAAAAGTGTTCCTTTAATTTTTTTGAGCAATGTATATTAAAAAACATACCTTGAATAACTAGTACCCAGGCAACAGTTACAAAAAGGATGCAAAACTAATTACATCATTGAGGCCAGGCGGTGACGTGCCCTTAAGATGATGTATCTACCTGGTCTCCCATTGAAGTATTCTCTTGTCAAAATCTCCCCCCCCCCCCCCCCAGGGTCTTCCAAGATCCTATCCAAAGCCATAAACTGCATGACTGTAACATCATAATTGTGTGTTAGGCCTATATGTCACTAATTGGGGTATTGATCTTAGGTGTACAGTAAACATGATCGTGTATACGTTTATGAAAGGGCTGTTTTGTTTTGCCCACTTGTAGAAAGCACCACATGCTCAGATCATCAAATAGACCACCCCCACTGTGGTGTAATCCACATGAAACCGTGGTTGAAACCATGTCCCATCCGGAAGTGTACATTCTTTACACTCCTTGATAAATAGGCATTCCAGACAGTTGCCACATTTGAAAGTACCCCAAAGGGCCTCATTTTCACCAGAAAGGGCAAAACTAGAACTGTACACCAGTTTATCCCTACAAGATGGATTACGCCTATACACTATCTCCGGATATGGTTTGACATATTTGCCTATAGTGTCATCTGTACTTAATAAACACCAAAATTTGAACAGAGTTTCCCTAATTTGGGAAAGATGGTAATTATAAATTGGTATAAATTTAACTGTGACAGAAGAGTGTACAGCAGGTTGATTGTTACCTGTGAGTAACAGTTCTTAGCGGGGCCTTTCACATGTTTTCTGATAGGCTTTTTTAAGACTTTTTTTTACTATAACCCCTTGAGAGTAAACGATCTCTCAAAGCAATGGCTTCTTTCTCAAAATCCTGATCATGAAAACAGTTATGTTTAATTCGCAAATATTGTCCATCAGGAATACTGTTTACTAGTACCTTTGGATGGGTACTATTGGCTCGCAGGATAGCATTTCCTGCTGTAGCTTTCGTAAAAAGGGATGTAGACAGTGTACCGTCTTTTTCAATTGTGATATTCAAATCGAGGAAAGTAATACTATTAGCTAAAGAATTAGTGAAAGAAAGATTGAACTTGTTATTATTCAAACCTTCCAAAAATTGATTTAACACAGGAGAAGGACCCATCCAAACCATGAGGATATCATCAATGTACCTGTGCCAGAGCAGAGTATGGCACAGGTACATTGACACGTCCTCCCTGGTAAGGAGTTGACCCTTCCCCCCCCCCAGATACAGGTTAGCGTACGATGGGGCACAACACGTCCCCATCGCAACGCCCTGCACCTGGAGGTAGTGGGAGCCAGCAAATACAAAAACATTGCTATGAAGGATATGTTCCAACAACCCCAGAATGAACTCATTCAAGGGGCATTGTGTCACATTCATCTCAGAGAAAAAAGTTTGACCACTTCCAAATTTTTGCATAATAGAATAGAATAGAGTATCTTAACATCAATGGCAACTAAGAATACTTTCTGAGGGACCACAATGTCCTCCAAAGGACGTAGAAGATCAGGGTTATCCTTAATGTATGAGGGCAAACTCATAACATGAGGAAAGAGAAAAAGAAAATCAACAAACCAACCGGTTCTGAATAAGCACCAATACCTGAGATAATGGGACAGCCTGGAGGATCTTTTGCATTTTTATGTACCTATGGCAAGGCATAAAAAGTGGGTATTTTAGGATGCTTCACCAGAAGATATTCATATGTATTTTTGTCAATCACCCCACTTCAGTATGCCTGTGCCAAAAAAACATCAAATTGGACTTTAAAAGTTAATAAAGTGTCTTCAGAAATTAACCTATACCAATTTTTATTTTACAATAAGGCCTGACACATTTTGTCATAATGGTCTCGATCAATCACCACCACATTGCCGCCTTTATCGGCCAGCTTTATGGTAGTGGAAGGATTCCCCTTTAAGTTTTTTAAAGCACCCATTTGTATTTCAGTTAGATTAGTTTCTACCATAGATCTAGGTTCCAAAATCTCAATAGCCTGAACTGTCTGTGTTAAAAATTCCCAAATACAGGGTGAGGATTTGAGAGATGGAAATTTATCTGACTTAGGCTTAAATTGCTCTACCTTAGCCCCGAGTCAACCCTATCGAGATTTTCCTCCAAATGGCCCTCATTTTCATTTAATAATTGTATCAAATCTCTTAAGGCTCTAAAATCAGCCATGGTAAAGTTTTTATACTGATCCATTTCAGCTCGATTTTCACGCTTACGAGTTCTATCCTTATCATACAGGTATTTGTATGTCAATTTTCTCGAAAAAAGATATAAATCCTTAATTACTACACTGGTGTCCATAGGTTGGTCTAGGCACAAATTTAACCCTAAACTGAGGACTTGTTCCTCCTCAGGTTACAACACATAAGAAGAAAGGTTAATGACACTTAGATTTCCTGGTCTGGGCTTTTCCTGACTACATATTGATCTAGGGGTCCCACTCCTTTTGGGGTGACCCCAGGAGTATAAGGTAAAACATTAGGTTCCAGATGATTAGCTTGGGTACAGCACCTGAGCATTCCTCAGGGCTAGTGTGTTTGGGGCCCCTAGGGAGATTCCCCAAATTAGTCCTATCCGCTACAGCCAAAAAAGTTTGTGAAGGCATATCACCAATGGTCTTACTTTGTTGTCATACAACCTTAATTGTTAAAAGCAAAAATATGAACAAGATAGGATGTTGAATGTCATTGGGTACAGCAAGGCAATTTCGTTTGTAAAGGATACTGTAAATATCTTCAACTTTAACTGGAAAAAAGCAGGCTTACAGAAATTGCATTTCAGTATGAACTGTTGAGTACAAAATGTAGTACTTATTGCATAAGTATTAAAAAAACTGAAATGGAATATTCATAATTTGCAAATATAACAGATTACTTTACATTGGCTTGGTACTAAAGATTCTGATTTTTCTAAAACATAGAGGAATTTATTAAGACTGAAGCAGCCATGGTCTGAAGCTTCTAGCTTTTATTTTCAAAGCTTAAAAGTTGTAAAGGTCACATTTTTTATTAAAATAATAAACATGATATACTTACCTGCTTTGTACAATAGTATTGCATAGAGTGACCCGGAGCCTCCTTCTTTGGGGTCCCCCCACTGGCACAGTTTGCTCCTCCTCTCCTAGGTCTACCCATAGCAAACCACTTGCTATGGGGGCAGATGTGTGGGCTTTCTCCCTGCATCAATAGATATACACAGCATGATTTGGCTCCACCACCAATTCCCTCCTAACAGGATATGGTTGACAGCAGCAGGATCTGTTGAAGACAGATTGAAGGTGACTGATTATTATGTACAGATGTTCCAAATTCTGTCTGCTCCACTTACATAAATGTCCCCCAATGAAGCCTAGGTTTACATTCAAAAAGAATGCTTTAGGTGCAAATTATGCAAAAAAAAAAAATCAGTTAATATATATTCAGCTAAGCAAGTCTGGCTAGGTCTTTATCTTTTAACACTTACATTTTACTGAATAAGGCTGGTTATTTTGACAGCATGTGGAAGTTAAACTGTTCAGCAAAAAGTAAACTAAGGCAGATTGTGACTTCTGAATTTATCAGAAGCCCCCAAACTTCTAACTATGAATTCAAATCTTACGGTACCTTTGGTGATGTGGTCCTCTATCTTTAAAATCCCAAACACAAGTAAAACAGATGTCTACGAGTTGGGATTTTGGCTTTGAAGCCCTTCTCGGGGCTGTGTTTCAAAAGATATGTATGGAGCAGCACACACAAAGCCATCTTGGGAGTCTGTTTTATATTAAAGGAGAAAGAAGGTCATTTTTGCATTTCTCTGTACAAACAAATACAGGAAAGAATTTTGGTGTTCTTTGGACATGTTTTAAGATTGCAGTGAGCACGTAGGTATCTTTTGCCCAGTGCATTTGTTATATAACAGACAAGGTTTTATAATAATAAAGCCTCAGCTCCTATCACATACTGTAGCTACATAATAAAACACTCATAATTAGATTGATAAGCCATTAGGAAAAAAAAATAACTACATTTCAATCAACAACTTTAACTTTATAATTTTCTTACATTTGCACATGACACACAGCCAACAAAGAGACCCTGTCACCACACCAGACCAATTCAACTAAAAACGTCCCATAAAATGTAAGTGGCTTTTATACCTATTGCATTCTATAGCAGGGGTCTCCAAACTTTTCAAACAAAGGGCCAGTTTACTGTCCTTCAGACTTTAGAAGGGCCGGGTTGTGGCCAGTGGGAATAAAAATGTCCTGGGCCCAGCTTCAGTGAAAATAAACATAGCCTTAGGGTTGGTGGTCAGTAGGAGGAAGAGTAGTGCCCCCTTGTTGGTATCAATGGGGAGAATACTGCCCCATCATTTGTATCAGTAGGAGAAATATTGCCCCAATGTTTGTATCAGTGGGAGGAATAGTGCCCAAACGTTTGTATCAGTAGGAGGAAAAGTGCCCCAACATTGGTATCAGTGGGAGGAATAGTGCCCCAACATTTGTATCAGTGGGAGGAATAGTGCCCCAACATTTGTATCAGTGGAAGGAATAGTGCCCCAACGTTTGTACCAGTAGGAAGAATAGTGCCCCAACATTTGTATCAGTGGGAGGAATAGTGCCCTATCGTTTGTATCAGTGGGAGGAATAGTGCCCCAACATTTGTATCAGTGGGAGGAATGGTGCCCACCCATTTGTATCAGTAGGAGGAATAGTGCGGCAATGTTTGTATCAGTGGGAGAAATATTGCCACAATGTTTGTATCAGTGGGAGGAGAAGTGCACCAACGTTTGTATCAGTAGGAGGAATAGTGCTCCATTGTTTGTATAAGTGGGAGGAATAGTGTCCCATCATTGTATTAGTGGGAAGAATAGTGCCCCATTATTTGTATCAGTAGGAGGAATAGTGCCCCATCATTGGTGTCAGTGGGAGGAATAGTGTCCCATCATTGGTATCAGTGGGAGGAATAGTGCCCCATCACTGGTGTCAGTGGCAGGAATAGTGCCCCATCATTGGTTTCAGTGGGAGGAATAGTGCCCCATCGTTTGTATCAGTGGGAGGAATAGTGCCCCATCGTTTGTATCAGTGGGAGGAATAGTGCCCCATCGTTTGTATCAGTGGGAGGAAGAGTACCCCATCATTTGTATCAGTGGGAGGAATAATGCCCCAATGTTTGTATCAGTGAGAGGAATAGTCTTCAGATGGAGTCTCGAGAACATGCATCCCCTCAAGATCCTCTCATGGAGGCATTGGGGTCCTCTGGACCCTCCATTCCTTTGAATACACTGTTGGCAGTCCTAGAGTCATTTGTTTCCCAGGTGGAAGTGGTGTTTGGGCACATGGCGAGTGAGAAATATCCCCTGTCCTCACCTTCTCCTGGGATGCTTCTGAGTTGAAGTCCAGGTCAGTCTTAGTGGGCCCAGGTTTGCTGTGTGTTTGTGTGATACCCAAGTCCCCCAGTAGCAAAAATGATTCCATTGTCACCGTGGCAGCGTACGTAAAGGTGCACTCATTACCTCAGTGGGGGAAACATTACAGATTGGGGATATTTCAGGAGCTACTGAGGAAGTAACTGTTCCCTGTTGTACTCACATGCACTTTACGCTGGTGGACCAACTGGTCTCCACTTTACGCTGGTGGACCAACTGGTTCAGGGCCTCGAGTACATGTGGATGTGTACTTGGATGTAGCCTCTTGGTTTTCAAAATGCTCTGTCTCGACAGTAGTGGTTGACAAGTTCTCTGCTTAAGTGTTGGCCAGACATCTAAGAAAGCTCTAGCTGACTTACCCTTCCAGAGCAAGTGGCTTTTGGTGCCACCCTGGATGGCATTATCAAGAACCTTATGGGCAGACAGAGAACCTTTCTCCCCGCAATCCAATGACCTTTTCACCTCCAAGGCTCCTCTGGTAAGGAAACCAAGACCTTAGAGGCCCCAGAGGGGAGGACAAAGCTCTCCTGACAGAGCCTGCAGACAAGGCTTCCTCGACTTTAGAGGCATGCCCCTACCAGACTCCAGGGTGTGGGGTCATCTTAATGGTTCATGAACCTGGAGACTGCTTTCTGGCAAGTGGGTCCATGAACTGATCCAGGCAGCCTACAAGGTTGAATTTCATTCATATCTGCCAAATGAGTTCTTAGAATCTGCAACTCTCCCCTCCTCCTTTTCAGGCCCTTTATGGTACAGTACAAGCTCTGCTTGATAGCTCTGGCCCCAGAACTGGAGAGATTTTTGGGGTTCTTACTGCAACCTGTTTACAATTCTGAAGGAGGAAGGCATTTGTCTGATACTGGTCCTCAAGACTCTGAGTTACTTTGTGCAAGTACTAAGGTTTCTGAAGGAATACATCCGCTCGGTAGTGCACTCAGGGGACTTTCTAGCCTCAATAGTCATCAAGGACAATTACTTACATTTTCCCATTTCTGCTGGACCCCAGCACTGCCTGCACTTTGTGGTCAGGGATGGGCATTATCAATTTGTGGTGCTTCCCTTTAATTGGACTCCTCTCCCCGGGTGTTTTTTTCCTGATGCTGGTCACTGTCCTGGCATTACTGACACAGCAAGGGATTGCCATGATACGATATCTGGATGACCTCCTCCTGTGAATGGAGTCTCATTTTTCACTAAAGGACAGTGTGGAGTTCACCATGAGCACTCTGCATGAGCTTGGCTGGATGTGGAACGTTCAAAAGTCCATTTTGTCTCCAACCAGGCATATGTGATTGATGCTGGACTTGGAGCAGGCCAAGGTGTTCCTCTATCTGGACAAGCTCTGGAGACTCCAGACTGCAGTTCATTTGTTTCTGCTCCACAAGCGATCCTGTATGCATTCCTGCATGCAGGTCCTAGACCTCATGGGGTCCATTTTTGAAGTGGTCCTGTTTGTACAGTCCCATGTAAGGGTTCTGCAGATGGAGATTCTATCCAAGTGGGACAAGTCCTTGTGTCATGGTACAACCAGGTCTGTGTGGAATTAATAGGTAAGATTTTTGATAGTGTAAAGGTAGGCGCAACTCCTTTAAGACAGTGAACTAGACACAAAACCACTATAAATAATAATACCATCCAGCAACAAAAGTTTGTCACATTGTTACTTAAAGGCATGATGGTAGGGAAAACATTTACATATGTTTTGTACTTTGTACTATTATTTATAGTGTCTAGTTCACCATTTTAAAGGAGTAGAGCCTAACTTTACAATGTCACATTTTTAGTGTTATTTTCACTTAAAGGGGCAGCTACACCATATTTAGTTACTATTATTTTACCTGGGTTAGCACCCCCTTATCATATCTACACTTTTTTGTAATGGCTAGGATCTCTTTACTCGGATTTGGTGTCTGGCTCTTCAGGCCAGAATGAATTAAAATATAAGAACAACAGGTACCACCACAGGCTGAGTATGAAAAGTTAGCTGCTGACTCACCCCTGTTTAGGGTGGCTAATGTATCATAAAGTAAACTAGAATGGTGCAAACAAGATAGCTGACATCACAAAGTGGTCCCAGATAAGGATGAGCTGTGGCATAAAATATAACAAATTTTATTGATTAACAAAAATTAAAGAATAGAAATTGGGATCAAGCCCTTCACCATGCACAATTAAAAACTAAGTGGGCTCAGAGACACACACTAACTTTCACACAGTGGCTAGCAGCAATGCAATTAAAGCAGCAATATACAGCGGATGGAAACCAGAAATAGCTAATCAATCAGGCGGATCCACAAGAAGTCATCCTCCACAGTAAATCTATGGCCATATACAGAATGTTGAAGCACCCCTTCAGCTGACCAATATTGGATGTAAATTTGTATTGGTCCCACAGTGAATATATAGGGGTCATAGGTTTATGGCAGACTAGGTATGCTGATGTTCAGCCCAATATAATAAAGTCTTGCTGTCTTGGCATTATATAAAAAATAGCCGGATTGGTGGGATATAAGGCTATACTGGTGACCACCTCAACACCACAATTCATATGGCCACAGCTAAAGAAAATAAACGGGAGTGATAGCAGGAGTATCAAACTGAAGGGCAGACCAGAGTGTCAGCATGGACTAGCAAGAGCAATGTAAGCACAGGTGACCTTCACTGGGTAAAGCACGCCAAAATACAAGGCTCTGCAGAGTGATTACAGTCCCTGGGATATCTCCCAATGTGGCTTTCACCCAGAATTCATATGATACAGCTCACCACTCCGCACAGTGTTAGTCAAACTCCATCTGCATTTGCTGCCTTGTGCTCCAAAGCATGCTGTGGTCAGGTGAGCGGTGTCTTAGTACAGTTGAGATGTGCTATCGCATTCTAAAAGCCAGCATGGAGCAGCCTGTTGGAATGCCGCATGGTGTAGTCTGGAGAGCGGGCATAATCACGTAATGATGTCAACGCGTTTTTGCTCACTAAGTCATGTGCGCTTCTTCAGGATTTTGGTGCTGTAATGTTGAGGGCATATATGGAGACACAAAACGGCACTTCCGAATTTTCCCTTAAGGGGATACTGCCACAGTATCTCATTAACCTAATCAAAGACAACAGCATATAGTTTAAAAAAGGTAAGTGAACTTGCTAAAGAACATAGAGTCATGCTAAATGGGCACCTACACAGGCATCCCGATGTACAGTAGCAGGACTCATGAACCATATTCAGGCCCAACACTGCACCAAGTTCCCAGAAGGGAACTAAAGAATAAAGGGTTATTGCACCTATAATTCGGTGACAGCGAAAGTGACAGGAAAGGAGGAGAAGGCCAGGTAATTCCTAGATGGATGACCCATTCATCAACACCAAGAGCAAGGAAATCAAGCAATATCAAAAGTGATTCAAGGCATACCAGGACACCAGAAACATGGGAAGGGAAAAGGGACGGGGGAGAATAAAGGGGGAAGGGAAAATAAAAAGGGAGGAGGGGAATGTCATTTCTCTTTATCCACTAGATGGTGGTCACAACAGAGTTCCAGGTCACAGGTTAGCTCATGACTGTTGGATACCGGAGGAGTCTTGGCTGTCTATTAATGTCCTGGAAAGTAGCAGAATGTGTTTTAGGGTGTATTCCACATATACCATGTGTGAGCAATATATCATTTAAGTGACAACTTTGTGTAAAAAAAAAAAATTTCATTTTCCAAAAATTTGTGGCACAAAATAAAGTCTTCCATGGACTCAGCATGCCTCTCATTAAATTCTTTGGGGTATCTTCTTTCCAAAATGTAGTCATTTGGGGGTTTTTTTGTACTGCCCTGGCATTTTAGCACCTCAAAAAATGTGATAGGCAGTCAGAAAGTAAAAGCTGCATAAATTCCAATATATATACCATAGTGTCAGCAAATGCACATATCTATGCGCAGGCACAGAACCCCTGTTAGTCCTGCTCGTGGCCAATTAGCAAATGTGCGATCGCGCACGCAGGTGCTAGGCGGGCTATTTAAGCTGGGCTAGTGCCTTGCATTAGTGCTGTTTGGTCTATTATGTTTGAGCACCTGTGCATCCTGTTACCTGTGATTCCATTGCTGATTTGATCTGTTATTGACTCTGCTTAAATGCTGCTTGTACCGACTCCTGTTCTGCCCTTTGACTGTTCTTCTGCCTGCTGTTTATGCTTACTCTGCCTGCTAGTTGCCGACCTGGACTGCCTGCCCTTGCCTTACTCTGCTCCTGCAACCAGACCGGCTTATCCTTGCCAGTATTTGGCTCCTGCACTTCTGCCTGCGTGCCATCTGCCAGTTTGCTCCTGCACCTCTGCCAGAGTGTCATCTGCCAAGCCGTTCCTGCACGTCTGCCAGCATGCCATCTGCTCCTGCACTCCTGCCAGTGTGCCATCCACCAGCTGCTCCTGCATTCCTGACGCATGTCAATCATCCATCTGCAGAAGTCATACCAGGTGCTCATGCACATCTGTGCTCCGGAGCTCCCCGTTAGACTACCAGGGCCCCTGAGCCAGAGCTGTAAGAGAGGCCTACCTCCGCACTTCAGATTCTACCACCAAGTATGTTACACATAGTTTGTTGGCATTTATTACATTTTCATGGCATGGATTAAACAAGGTGTTGGAAACATTCCTTAGAGATTTTAGTCCATATTGATATGAGTTACTGATGCCTTTCTATTATCTCAAACCAGTCTGCCGATTCTCCTCTGACATCAACACGGCATTTTTGTCCACAAAACTGCCGCTAACTGGATATTTTCTCTTTTTCGGACCTAGAGATGGTCGTACGTGAAAAACCCAGTAGATCAGCAGTTTTTGAAATACTCAGACCAGCCCCTGCGGCACCAACAACCATGTCACGTTCAAAGTCACTTAAATCCCTTTTCTTCCCCATTCTGAGGCTCAGTTTGAACTTCAGCAAGTCGTCTTCACCGTGTCTAGATGCCTAAATGCATTGAGTTGCTGCCATGGGATTGGCTGATTAGCAATTTGTGTCACCAATTGAACAGGTGTACCTAATAAAGTGGCGGTGAGTGTATATTTAGCAGATGCCCTAGAGAATAAAATGGTGGATTTTGCAATTTTTTAAAAAGTGGCCCATGAGTGTATATATATATATATATATATATATACACATACCCACGGGCCACTTTTCAGAAAATTGCAAAATCCACCATTTTATTTTCTAGGGCATCTGCACACACACACACATAGGGCATCTGCACACACACACAGATATACATACATATATACAGTGGGGCAAAAAAGTATTTAGTCAGCCACCAATTGTGCAAGTTCACCCACTTAAAAAGATGAGAGAGGCCTGTAATTGGCATCATAGGTAGACCTCAACTATGAGAGACAAAATGAGAAAAAAATATCCAGAAAATCACATTGGCTGATTTGGAAAGGATTTATTTGCAAATTATGGTGGAAAATAAGTATTTAGTCACTTACTTACAAACAAGCAAGATTTCTGGCTTTCACAGACCTGTACCTAATTCTTTAAGAGGCTCCTCTGTCCTGCACTCATTACCTGTATCAATGGCACCTGTTTGAACTTGTTATCAGTATAAAAGACACCTGTCCACAACCTCAAACAGTCACACTCCAAACTCCACTATGGGGAAGACCAAAGAGCTGTCGAAGGACACCAGAAACAAAATTGTAGACCTGAACCAGGCTGGGAAGACTGAATCTGCCATAGGCAAGCAGCTTGGTGTGAATGAATCAACTGTGGGAGCAATAATTAGAAAATGGAAGATATACAAGACCACTGATAATCTCCCTCGATCTGGGGCTCCACACAAGATCTCACCCCGTGGGGTCAAAATGATCACAAGAACGGTGAGCAAAAATTCCAGGATCACACAGGGGGACCTAGTGAATGACCTGCAGAGAGCTGGGACCAACGTAACAAAGGCTACCATCAGTAGCACACTACGCCGCCAGGGACTCAGATCCTGCGGGCCCGTCTGAAGTTTGCTAGAGAGCATTTGGATGATCCAGAAGAAGATTGTGAGAATGTCTTATGATCAGATGAAACCAAAATAGTACTGTTTGGTAGAAACACAACTTGTCATGTTTGGAGGAGAGAGAATGCTGAGTTGCATCCAAAGAACACCATACCTACTGTGAAGCATGGGGGTGGCAACATCATGCTTTGGGGCTGTTTCTCCACAAAGGGACCAGGACGACTGATCCATGTACAGGACAGAATGAATGGGGCCATGTATCGTGAGATTTTGAGTGCAAACCTCCTTCCATCAGCAAGGGCATTAAAGATGAAACGTGGCTGGGTCTTCCAACATGACAATGATCCCAAACATACCACCCGGGCAACTAAGGAGTGGCTTCATAAGAAGCATTTCAAGGTGCTGGAGTGGCCTAGCCAGTCTCCAGATCTCAACCCCATAGAAAACCTTTGGAGGGAGTTGAAAGTCCGTGTTGCCCAGCGACAGCCCCAAAACATCACTGCTCTAGAGGAGATCTGCATGGAGGAATGGGCCAACATACCAGCAACAGTGTGTGCCAACCTTGTGAAGACTTACAAGAAATGTTTGACCTCTGTCATTGCCAACAAAGGATATATAACAAAATATTGAGATGAACTTTTGATATTGACCAAATACATATTTTCCACCATAATTTGCAAATAAATTCTTTCCAAATCAGCCAATGTGATTGTCTGGATTTTTTTTCTCATTTTGTCTCTCATAGTTGAGGTCTACCTATGATGCCAATTACAGGCCTCTCTCATCTTTTTAAGTGGGAGAACATGCACAATTGGTGGCTGACTAAATACTTTTTTGCCCCACTGTACATTGGCACTATTGCAACTACTAACCTCGAGCACAGTATTAGATGCCATCTCATTAATAAAAGTGCCTGCTTACCATCATCTATAACAGAAAAGAGGATTGGGGGGGGGGTGCTTGTGCAGTCCCAAGAAGAGGAGCTGCTAAGATTGCTTCTTCTTTTTTAACATTCAAATTAAACCTCTAATTGATACATGGCACACTGACTGGGAAACCATTGATTTGTAACATTTAGCATACCTACAATTTACAAAAAAAATAAATAAAGTAGCAAATGTATTCTAAAGAGTATTCTATTTTAGGCATACATTTCATGATTTTCTTAATTCAAGAATACACTTTGGTGTTTGCTTTTCTGGAAAAAAAAAAGAACTCAGTCGGTGTTTGGCCTAACATAGGCAACATCTCTAAAAAATATCCTTCCAAAAAGCCTCTTCTTGATATGCCAGATAGAGTTTGCATTTTAAAGCCTCCATGATAAATGTGGTGCCTGCAGCATTACAAAGCTTCTCTGGAGAGTTCAGCCAGATGGAGGTCTATTGCTGCTGAATGCCTGGAACCCAAATCATTTCACTGAACTGGTGCCGTACTGAGTTATGGCAAGTCCCAACGTAGCACTGCTCAGATAAGGAGAAATGCTTTAGGTCTTTCAGTTTGTGTCAGGTTCTGGGTGTTTGTTTTATCTAAATGAGGTGTTAGTAGTTCTAATACTAGTTGAATGTGCTCAGCAAAACTATTTTGTTAAATATTTTTATAACTATTTTAAAGAATTTTATTGTATCACGTTGCTGTGGTAATGAGGTTAAAGATGCAGAAACAGTGTATGCGCTGCTAATGAGAGCTTGGGGGTTAATTAGGAAACCTGTTTATCTAAAAATAGAGTGAATGTTCTTTTTCAACCTGAAGTCATGGCAGGAAAACCACCACAGTAGGAAAACATTAGATAATTAACCAGTTTTATCGCTTATCATTACTTGCATTGCTGTGACTTCCATTATACTCTTTGGTTCTTTCAAATTTTAAACCCAAATGACCTTTTAAAGCATCCTTTTTTATATCTCCTGGGAACTTTTATTTCTGAGTGTCTTTGACATTTCATTTAATTATTCAATATTTAACGCGCCTCATTTACTTATGAGCAAAGAGAAAAGTATACATAAACAGCCAATCATGTGAGGACACTCTTAAAAAATAGAGTTAGTTTTGTCAGTAATTGGTGCCTGAACACAGGTTCCTTTTTTTCTGCACTTCACCTCAACTCACTTCACACATTAGTCAATCAGGCCCAGTATGTTTAGATAAAGAAATGGAAAACTGAAATCTTCCTGTGCTTGAGGAGTTGGCCCAAAAAGAGTTAATGGGTTGTAGTCAAAACTTGACCTTCATGGGGTGCACTTGCCTTGCTGCCCTCACAAGACTGGGGGGGTCTGGGAGCACTGCAATAACAATAAACAAACAGAGGGCGCACTGGCCTAGTGCATTATCCTTTAAAATATTTAATACGTAAAAAGGTAAGGTTTTTTAATCAAGAGTTTTCTACCACTTTGAGACAGACGATGTTTAAATCTAGAAGAATTCAAACCACTGGGTGCTGATATCCATACATGAAAATTGTAGATAACTGAGAATAAGCAGCCATGACTCCTGTACACATGCACAGGAGTGATGTCATCATGGCTCAGCCATTCAAACAGCCATGAACCCTGAAGAAAGCCTGAGTGAAGATAGCAGCCATGTCATTAGTGACAACAAGCAGATGCAAGGCACATTTTAAAGGTAAGTCTGTCATAAGGCGGCACCTGTGCGCAGAATCACATATACATATATATATATATATATATATATATATATATATATACACATACGTCATTTTGCATTACCAGGTAGGGGGCTCGCATGAGCTGCGTGTGCACCCTACCGCGGATGCCAATCACTAGGTCCCAGCCGGTAATTACCCGCCGACGCCCGGTGATTACTGAGCATCTCCGACAGGGAGGAGGATTGTTTTGTTCACAAACAATCTTCCTCCCTGTCAGCTTGAGCACACTGCTTGGGATGGATGTGCAGAGTACAGCCATCCTGATCAGTGTGCTTACAGTGAAGAACACCCCTCCCCCCTAGTAAAACACTCACAGCACACAAGTAACCCTTTGATCGACTCTGACATTAACCCCTTTCTGCCCTTAGTTATTATTAGTACTCATTAGTACAGTGTCAGTGCTTTTTTTCTAGCACTGATGACTGTATTGGTGTCACTGGGGTGTCAGTGACACCAAGTTAGTTCCCCCCAGTGTCAGAATTTTCCCTGCAGTCCCACTAAAAGTCGCTGATCATTACTGGTAGAAAAAAAATCCCATTATCTATACCGACATTTGTAAACGCTATAACGTTCACGTAAACCAATAAATTTACACGTATTGGGATATTTTTTAGCAAAGACATATCACAGAATACATTTTGGCCTAAATTTATGACGAAATTAGATTTTTTTAATTTTTTCACTGGACATGTTTAATAGCAAAAAGTCTAAAATATTGTTTTTTTTCACAAAATTGTCATTCTTTTTTTGCATATAGTGCAAAAAATCAAAAACACACAGGCAATCAAATATCACCAAAAGGAAGCTCATTTTGTGGAAAAAAAGGTCGTAAATTTAATTTGGGTGCAGTGTTCCATGACCGCGCAATTGTCAGTTAAAGTAATGCAGCGTCATAACACAAAAAAAGGCCTGGTTATGAAGGGGGGTAAATCCTCAGGAGGGCAAGTGGTTAAACCATCTAGGGGCTCTTTTTTTTTTTTTTAAATCAAAAGAGTTTTCTACCACTTTGAGACCGACAATCTTCAAATCTAGATGAATGGAAACCACTGGCCGCTAATAGCCATACATGAAAATTGTAGCCAATTCAGAATAAGAACTAATATCACAGCTGCTCTGATGACCATTAGGAGAAGTGGGTCGATAAAGGTGAAATATAATTCTGAGTGCTACTGATAAGAAGCCATAAAAATGGGGCTAACGCAATCAATAAAAAAAAATCCTTTGTCCGACCAACAATTAGTATATCAAGAATGAAAATAGTTGTATTGACCAATAATCTAAAAATCCATGAAAAATCAACATCTAGTGCTTTAGTCAAATCTAGTACAATTGATGAGATTATATCTGCTCTGTACAGTACAGACAGGGTTAATTATGGTAAACACAGCTACCCAGACCCTCTTCATAACAAAGAGAACAAAACAGAATTTTTCCCTGCTGGAAGTTCCAATCTTAAAAAAGTAAGCTACAATTTTTTACTTTTCTTAAGTTATGATATGTGCATGTTGGAATACAATAATCATGTATTTTTGTGTAACAACTACACCAACAGTATTCAGTAGAGGTATATTCTTCAGCCAGTACTTCAACTGCATCTATGATAAACGCTATGTCTCTTCTCTATAATAAAGTTCCTGTTTCCTGTTTGCAGAGAAGCAGCACATACAAACACGTGGACTGTGCACTGTCTGTTCTGTGGGGCTATATATAGGATCTCGAACAGGTTATGAGCCCAGACACCTAGTCATAGCTTGCTACAGCAAAAAAAAGTGTAAGATACAGCAACAGAAAGAAGACTGCATGAGAATAAAAGAAAATGGCCAGCAACACAGCTGCAACAAAGATTTCATTTGCAAACCTGACAAACCAAAACTGCCAGTCTTGGAAATTCAAGATGAAAATACTGCTAATAAAGGAGGTGGAAATGTATCAATAAAGTCACGCCAGAACACCCTTTAGAAGAGTGGATAGAAAAAATCATAAAGCTCAGAGCACGATATCTCTTAGCATAGAAGATCATCAAATCATACATATACAGTCATGGCCGAAATTGTTGGCACCCTTGATATTTCTCCAGGAAATCATGTATTTCTCACGAAACGTATTGCATTAACACATGTTTTGCTATACACATGTTTATTCCCTTTGTGTGTATTGGGACAAAACAAAAAAAGGGAGGAAAGAAAGCAAATTCGACATAATGTCACACAAACCTCCAAAAATGGGCTGGACAAAAGTATTGGCACCCTTTCACAACTGCGGATAAATAAGAATGTTACAAGCATGTGATGCTCCTGTAAACTCACCTGGGGCAAGTAACAGGTGTGGGCAATATAGAAATCACACCTGAAAGCAGATAAAAAGGAGAGACGTTCACTTAACCTTTGCATTGTGTGTCTGTCTGTGCCACACTAAGCATGGACAACAGAAAGAGGAGACGAGAACTGTCTGAGGACCTGAGAACCAAAATTGTGGCAAAATATCAACAATCTCAAGGTTACAAGTCCATCTCCAGAGAACTAGATTTGCCTTTGTCCACAGTGCGCAACATTATCAAGAAGTTTGCAACCCATGGCACTGTAGCTAATCTCCCTGGTCGTGGACGGATGAGGAAAATTGATGAAAGATTGCAACGCAGAATAGTCCGGATGGTGGATAAGCAGCCCCAAACATGTTCCAAAGACATTCAAGCTGTCCTGCAGGCTCAGGGAGCATCAGTGTCAGCGCGAACTATCCGTCGACATTTAAATGAAATGAAACGCTATGGCAGGAGACCCAGGAGGACCCCACTGCTGACACAGAGACATAAAAAAGCAAGACTACAGTTTGCCAAAATGTACTTGAGTAAGCCAAAAGCCTTCTGGGAAAACGTCTTGTGGACAGATGAGACCAAGATAGAGCTTTTCGGTAAAGCACATCATTCTACTGTTTACCGAAAACGGAATGAGGCCTACAAAGAACAAAACACAGTACCTACGGTAAAATATGGTGGAGGTTCAATGATGTTTTGGGGTTGTTTTGCTGCCTCTGGCACTGGGTGCCTTGACTGTGTGCAAGGCATCATGAAATCTGAGGATTACCAAAGGATTTTGGGTCGCACTGTAGAGCCCAGTGTCAGAAAGCTGGGTTTGCGTCCAAGATCCTGGGTCTTCCAGCAGGACAATGACCCCAAACATACGTCAAAAAGCACTCAGAAATGGATGGCAAAGAAGCGCTGGAGAGTTCTGAAGTGGCCAGCAATGAGCCCAGATCTAAATCCCATTGAACACCTGTGGAGAGATCTTAAAATTGCTGTTGGGAAAAGGTGTCCTTCCAATAAGAGAGACCTGGAGCTGTTTGCAAAGGAAGAGTGGTCCAAAATTCCGGGTGAGAGGTGTCAGAAGCTTATTGATGGTTATAGGAAGCGACTGATTTCAGTTATGTTTTCCAAAGGGTGTGCAACCAAATATTAAGTTAAGGGTGCCAATACTTTTGTCCAGCCCATTTTTGGGGTTTTGTGTGACATTATGTCATATTTGCTTTTCTGCCTCTGTTTTATATTTGTTCCAATACATACAAAGGGAATAAACATGTGTATAGCAAAACATGTGTTAATGCAATACCTTTTTTGTGTGAAATACTTGATTTTCAGGAAAAATATCAAGGGTGCCAACAATTTCGGCCATGACTGTAAGTGTGAAACTGCTAAAGAAATGTGGGAAGGATTACAAAGGGTGCATGATAAAGCTAATCTCAGCAATAAACTGTATTTGATGGATGAATACTACAGGTATACTGCACTATATCTGTTACACATCAAAAGAGATGTACCAGAGAAACTTGAATAATATTTGGTTCAAGTAAGCAACAAATATGGCAAAATATTAAACAAAACCTCTGACCATAAAAATCACAATTAAAACAATAAAGTGATACAAATAATATCAACATCAATCGATAAAACCACCAATATAGAGAAATTTGGCAAAATGCTGAACATATTGCGTATTGACAATGGAACTGAATATACATGTGATAGCACACAGGCAATTGTCAGAAAGCATGGCATAATATTTCAAACTACTGTACCATATAACCCATAACAAAATGGGATTGCAGAAATAATGAACCGTATTCTATATGAGAGTGGAAGAATCATGCTGTTTGATGCAGATATGCCAACCACATACTGGGGGAGGCAATTATGACTGCATGTAATCTCCAAACTTGACTACCAGGACAATTAACAGAAAACATTCCATATGAACTCCATATGAACTGTGGAATGGAAAAGCCCCGAATTTGAACCATATAAAATTTTGGATGTGCACATTCCAAAAGAAAAATGAATAAAATGGGATGCTTACACAATGGAAGGTGTACTTGTGGAGTACTGTGAATCTCTAAAGGAATACAAAATTCTACACTAAGACGCAAACAAGGTAACATTAGTAGAAGTCTAGTTGTCAATGAAACTTCAGAGTATTCAAAATTTCATGAACTAACACAAATGCTTCAAAGTGACACAGAAAGAGAAATTAAATGCAGACAAACCAGCAGATTGCAGTGTTTATAAATTTTTAACTGCATCTATGATACAAGTCTATGTCTCTTCCGGTTTCCTGTTTGCAGAGCAGCAGCAGATAAATACATGTGGACTGTACGCCTTCTGTTCTGTAGGAATATATTGTATACAGACTCTCTAACAAACAAATATAAAGTAGGTATTATCCCAATTTGCTACAAAAGTGTAAATACCCTTTAGTGTATCAGCACTAAACTATGATTTCCTTATGGTCCAGTCACTACTTGGATTCACATCTCCTAAACCTTGCAAGATCATCAAAGAACTACTTGCAGAGGGCATTTGTATCACAGTAGATGTGAGAATGTGCTGTACAATTCGTTTTGCTTTAATGTGCTTATGTCTAATGCATACCATGACATAAGGGTAGTTTCACACCTATACATTTTGCAGTTGATGTGTTTTTCTGGTGCTTTTTGAGCTGTGATTTACATTTTTCACATGTTTTTGATGCATTATTACTGCGTTTTTTATGCATTTTGTGCTTTGCATTTTTGGTATGTGAATGTTGCTGGGGGTGCTTGTTGTAATAAATGAAAATGCACCAAAATTCATGTACATGCATGTTCATTCACTTTTAATGCATTTCCATTGAAGTCTATAGTACAAAAAACTTAACCTGCTGCGGGCAAAAAAAGTCCCTAACCCTTTCCAAAAAAACACACCGATTGAAAACGCACAGATGTGAATGTGACCCATAGGAAATCATGTTAAATGGACTGCAATGCATTTCTGTAAATCTGAAAATGCACTGCAAATCACATAGGTGTGAACCTAGCCTAAAATCACATTACCATGTCATGTATTAACATAGATACTTTTCTTCAGATTGAAAATTCATATCTGTATATTGGTGTCTGTTTTCCTTATTTAGAAGAAGATTCATGCTTTTATCTGCACTTGCTCCGACAAATTATTATTATTATTATTATACAGGATTTATATAGCGCCAACAGTTTGCTCAGCATTTTACAATATAAAGGGAGACAATGCAGCAACGATACAGTTCAATACAAGAGGGTTAGGAGAGCCCTGATCCTTGGAGCTTACAATTTAAAAGGGAGGGGCTGGTGGTACAAAAGGTAAGAACTGTGGGGGATGAACTGATAAGAGGAATAGAAGATTCTGTTGTTAGCTGAAGGCAGAATAGGCTTCCCTGAAGAGATAGGTTTTCAGAGATCGCCTAAAAGTGGGCAGAGTAGGCGATAGCCAGATAGTTTGGGGTAGAGAGTTCCAGAGGATGGAGGAGGCTCTGGAGAAGTCCTGTAGACGAGTATGGGAGGAGGAGACAAGAGAGCAGAAGGTCATGGGAGGAGCAGAGAGGACAATTTGGGTGATATTTGGAGACAATATTGGTGATGTAATTTTGGGCAGAGTTATAAATGGCTTTATATGTTATTGTTAATGTTTTAAATTTTATTCATTGGGAAATGGGAAGCCAGTGGAGGGATTGGCAGAGAGGGATGGCAGATATGGAATGGTTTATAAGGTGGATGAGTCTGACAGCAGCATTCATGATAGCCTGCAATTAAGTAGGCCAATAAGGAGGCCGTTACAATAGTCAAGGTGAGAGATAACAAGGGAGTGAATAAGTTGCTTAGTGGTTTCAGATGTTAAGAACGGGCGTATCTTGGAGATATTGTGGAGGTGAAGTCTACAAGATTTGGACAGTGATTGGATTTGGGGCTGAAAGGACAGATGGGAGTCCAGGATTACACCTAGTACCCTGGCATGAGGGGAGGGACTGATGGTTGTATTATTGATCTTGATGGAGAAGTCAGGGGAGGGGGCAAGGGCTGAAGGGAACAGTATGAGCTCATTTTGGAAAGATTTAGCTTGAGGAAGTGGAGTGACATCCATGCCAGTGTGCTACTTAGTAGGTTAGTAATGCGAGAGGATACTGAAGGGGTGAGGTGAGGAGTAGAAAGATAGATTTGTGTGTCATCAGCACAGAGATGGTACTTAAAGCCATGTGAGTTTATCAAGTGACCAAGGGAGGAGGTGTATATGAAAAAAAGAAGGGGTCCAAGGACAGAACCTTGAGGGACATCTACAGAAAGAGGAAGTGGAGAGGAGGAGACAGAGTTATAGGTAACACTGAGGGAGTGCTGCCATATGTAGGAGGAAAAACAAAAGAGAACAGTCTCGGAGGCTAAGAGAGTGGAGTTTTTTGAGGAGGAGGGGATGGTCAACAGAATCAAAAGCCGCAGAGAGGTCAAGTAGTAAGAGTATGGAGTAGTGGCCATTGGCTTTATCAGTTAGTAAATCATTAGTGAGTTTTAGTAGGGCAGTTTCAGTGGCGTGTAGTGAGCAAATGCCAGACTGTAAAGGGTCAAGACGGTTGCTGTCAGTGAGGTAGGAGCTCAGGCGATTGTAGACTAAGCATTCCAAGAGTGTAGGGGTAAACAGGAGCATGGGTCTTAAGTTGTTCAGGTTGGTGGGGTCCAGCAAGGTTTTTTTAAGAATGGGAGTGATAAGTGCATGCTTTAGAGGGGTGGGGAAGGGACCACTAGAGAGGGAGAGATTGAAGATGTGAGTGAGGGAGCATAGGACAGAAGAAGAGGGTGACCGTAGTAGTTGAGAGGGGATAGAATCCGGGGGCACGTGGCTTCTGAGAAAACTTTAGTGACCTCTTCAATAGTAGCAAGGTCAAAAGAGGAAATTGTTGAGGGAGGTTTAGTATAAGGTATGCTTAGGGGATAGATGTCTGTGTAGCGGAGATGCCCCTAAAAACTGCATCAATCTTGTTTTTGAAATTATTTGCAATCTCGTAAGCAGTAAGTAGGTTATTGGGTGTAGGTGGAAGTGGAGAAAGTAGAGAGTTAAAAGTAGAGAAGAGACGACGAGGACTGGGTGACAAGGTATTAATAATTGATAAAGTAGATCTTGTTTGGCAGCATGGAAGGAGGAATTGTATGTCACGAAAGCAGATTTAAATAGGGTGAATGCTTGCTGAGATTTGGTTTTATGCCACAATAGCTCCAGTGCACGACTATGGCATTTTAGATTTCTGGTGCCGTCAGTCTGCTACAGTTGTAATGGTCGGGGCCTAATACCCCATGTAGTTGGAGGAGCAAGTGAGTCTAGTGCGGTTGAAAGCAAACTGTTGTAGACAGCAGTGGCCAGGTGAGGCCAGGACAGGGGAGAGATTCTGTCAGAGAGGCGGTCAGTTGCAGAGTGGAAAAGAGAAGGCTTTAAGTTGTGGAGCTTTCTGCGGGTAATTGTTTGCTGCTTGGAGGGATAAGTGTTTGAAGATGAGGACACTGTGAATGTGATGAGATTGTGATCAAAGAGAGGAAAGGGGGTGTTTGTGAGGTTGTAGGGAGTGCAAATATGGGAGAAAACAAGGTCTAATGTATTTCCATCATAGTGAGTGGAGGACTGTATCCATTGTGTTAAGGCAAAAGATGAGGTTAGGTTGAAGAGTTAGGACGTGGCTGGGTTGTTCATATTAGGGATGTTAAAATCTCCAAGAATGATAGTGGGTATTTCAGAGTAGAGAAAGCAGAAAAGTCATCAAGAAAGTGCGACACAGGCCCAGGAGGCCGGTAGATCACTGCAATCCTCAGAGAAATGGGAGAAAACAGCAAAATGCAGTGAGTTTTCAAAGAAGAGAAGGATAGAGAGGGAGGGTTAGGGAGAACTTGAAAGGTGCTCAGTGGGGATAGAAGCAAACCAACTCCAGCTCCTTTCCGACCACTGGGTCTGGGTGAGTGGGTCCAGAGAAGACCTCCATAGGAAAGTGCTGCGGGAGAAGCAGAATCTGATGCTTGAAGCTAGGTTTCTGTAATCGCTAGTAGGAGTGGGAGACAAAAACGTCATGGAGAGAGGTGAGCTTATTACAGACAGATCGGGCATTCCAGAGTGCACATGAAAAAGGGAGGGTGTATTTTAGGAGCATGGGAATTGAGATTAAATTGAGTGGATTGCGGCTATTCCCGGAGGAAGGAGGGTGCCTGGTGTGGGGGTGAGATACTGGAGGAACAGGGTTCGGGGAGATATCCCCAGTGGTTAGGAGAAGAAGGAGGGTGAGGATGTATATGTGTGCACATGCCTTCCTATCCTGGTGTTTGGGTCAGCAGGTGAGTCAAGTATTAGCAGGAGCTGATGCAAGCAGTAGTAGGGAGATGGTAGAAGTGAGGGTGATATGTATAAACTTGGGGGTAGAGCAGAGGGGTAAAGAAAGGAAATTTTGAGAGCAGAGGATAGTAATATGAAAAAGAGGAGTAGAGGGGGCATTTTAAAAGGTACATGGAGTGGGAGTCAAACTTGTAGATGTTTCCCAGGGTGTTTGCTTGCAGTCCATCCAACGTGCAGTAGAGTTCTTTGTTGTATCTTCCTGCTGCTTGAGTTATCCTGCTTTAGTTAAATTTCTGTGTTCAACTGCTGTTTTGCACTCCAGCAAAAAATTCACTGCTGTGTTCAACTGCTGTTTTGCTCTCCAGCAGAAAATGCACTGCTGTGTTCAACTGCTGTTTTGCACTCCAGCAAAAAATGCACTCACGTAGGACAATGCCCCCATCTGCGACTGTACCCCCCATCTGTGACCTCCCCCATAAGCTGGTCTAAATTTATAGGGAGATGATCAAATGAGCAACTCTTCTCCGCCCCAATTAGGAACTGATAAGGATCGCATGAATTTGGGGGGAGGTTGGTCAAAACCAGAACAGCTACAGACACAAGCCAAGGTCATAAAAGATCATTCTCTGATCACTGAAAGGCAAAGGAGGTGAGAATCAATCACTACAGAAAAAAAGATATAGGACTATTTTACAGAAAGTCAGTGCATAGCAGGGAGACAGTTTAACCGCTTAAGGACAGCCCTATAGCAGATATACTGCTAAAGGGCGGCACCTGTGCGCAAAATCACGTATATATAAATGTGTGATTTTGCATTTCCGGGTAGGGGGCATGCGTGAGTTGCGCCGCGGATGTCAATCACCTGGTCCTGGCCGATAATTGCCCCTCCGGTGCCCTGTGATTTCCACGCATCTCCATCAGGGAGGAAGATTGTTTTGTTTACAAACAATCTTCATCCCTGTCAGTTCAAGCACACTGATCGGGATGGCTGTGCACAGTACACACCCCCCGTCCCAGAGTAAAACACTCCCAGCACACAGGTAACCCTTTGATCGACCCTCACATTAACCCCTTCCTGCTCAGTGCCATTAGTACAGTGTCAGTGCTTTTTTTTAGCACTGATCACTGTATTGGTGTCACTGGGGTGTCAGTGACACCAAGTTAGATCCCCCCAGTGTCAGAATGTCCGTTGCAGTCCCGCTAAAAGTCACTGATCGCTGCCATTACTAGTAGAAAAAAAATCCCATTAGCTATACCACCATTTGTAAACGTTATAACTTTCACGTAAACCAATTAATTTACACATATTGGGATTTTTTTTAGCAAGCACATGTAGCAGAATACATATTGGCCTAAATTTGGTGGTCTTTTTTTGTTTATAGTGCAAAAAATATAAAATGGACAGGTGATCAAATACCACCGAAAGAAAGCTCATTTCATGGGAAAAAAGGATGTAAATTTCATTTCGTTGCATGACCACGCAATTGTCAGTTAAAGTAATGCAAAAAATGGCCTGTACATGAAGGGGGTAAATCCTCAGGAGGGCAAGCGGTTAAGGTGGAGATCACATAACAGCGTTTACCTGTGAAATTAGAGCTACAGTATAAAGAAACAGGGCAGTATTATTTGTCTGTTACCTCCTATACCAGATTCTGGAAGTCCTTCTGTTATTTATTTCAGGTACTTATATAGAGCCGTCAATTTACACTGTGCTTTACACTCTGTATTGTACTGTATATTGTACATTGACATCAGTCCCTAACCCTCAAGGGGTGTACAATCTAAGGTCCTTAACTCACATTCATATATACTAGGGCCAATTAACCTACCAGCATGTTTTTGGAGTGTGGGAGGAAACCAGAGTACCCAGAGGACACCCACACAGGCACAAGGAGAATATGCAAACTCAGTGCAGGTAGGGCTGTGAACCAATGATCCTAGGGCTGCTAGGCAGAAGTGCTAACCACTTAGTCACTCTGCTTCTAGTCTAATCTTTGCTGTTGGTCTGCCATCAATTTCTGTTACTTCAGTATGATCTCTTACATTTGTGGTTAAGACTAGAGCTTGTGGTTTAGGTCAAACCATAATTTGAACTTGAACCCAAGGAGTTTGTGGTGCAAGCACATGGCTAAATAATGAGGCTATTGATGAACACTGCAACTAATTAACAACAATACTCCTCCTGGCCTTTAAATTGTAGTCAGGTGGCTTAGAAGGGTCGATCATAGGGTTTTTCCAATGTGCCAGCATCCTCTCTGTAAAGGTCTGGGTTCCCAGCAACCTTTGTTAAATGTGCGTTGGAACAGACATGGGATAGTTATTATTATACAGGACTGTTGAGGTCATGTGGCCTGGTATGGTTCAGTTGGAGTTGCTCGCTCGCCCCCCCCCCCTTCCTGGCCTAGTCGGGCCACATGCTCAAATAAGAGTCTGGTATGGATTTTGAGGGGGACCCACAAGCCTTTTTGTTTTGTTTTTTATTTTGACATGGAGTTTCCCCTCAAAATCCATACCAGACCTGAAGGGCTTGGTATGGATGGGAGGGGGGGGCCCTACACCATGTTTTTTAAAAATTTGCCAACAACTTTATTGACATTCAGCTGTCAGCAGGGATCTCACTGACAGCTGAAACATTGAAGAAAGCTTCACTACTAAAATACTGCATAACTTAATAATATAACTCATGCTGTATTTTAGAGGCTGAGCGGTATCTTACCACATACTCAGATGCAGTAAGATACTGCTCAGTAAATTGTTCCTGTTCGAAGTTTGCGGTCGAACGTTCGGTAGGTTCAAATGTTCAACCACAAACCGAACAGGGGGGTGTTTGGCCCAACACTATGGCCTGTTGATGTTAAATTGTTAAAATGGGGGCACAAGTGATTCAATACTGTGTACTTTATTTTGGGCACTTTTTTAAGTAAAATACTTGCATGCTATAGTTGATTTGGCTGATTTAGGTCCTGTGCAGAATAAGGCCTAGTACAAGTGATTAAATACTATGTACATAGATAACACTTTATTTTGGGGGCTTTTATCATTGAAATAATTACAATCTAATGTAAATTTCTGAATTTCAAAAATGGCAAGTGTTTCAAAATGTAACCTAGTGCTAATTAATAGAAGTTAATACATACCATGCACCACATTGTTCTAGGGGCTTTTTTCAGCAAAATATTTACACTCTAATGGCGATTTCTTGATTTTAATGTGACTATTGAGGGTCCTGTTGAAAATTGGGCCTAGCCAAAATGTTTAAAACTATGCATGTACTACAATATTTTGGTGGGATTCATTTACAGTGAAATATGTAAACTATAATGCATATTCTTTTTTTAAAAAAAGCTGCCTGTGTTGAGTCCTATTGACAAAGCTGCCTAGTCAAGGTATGCTGTGTTTGTACTCAGTACAGTTCTTTGGGATTCGTACAGTGAAATACTGTAATTACACTCTAATGTTGACAGTATTTGTTTCAGAAAATGCTGGCTGGCAGGCCCAGACTAGCCATAGGGCACACTGGGCCTTTGCCCAGTGGGCCAGGGCTGCATGTACAGGAATATGATGTGGGGCTGGGGCGCAATGCAACGCAGATGCGGCAGCTCAGCTGCCTCTCGTCTGGAGCCTGCGCCGCTCCTAGGTCTCTCTGCGGCACGACTGCTCAGTCCCTCCAAGCAGAGGGAAGGAGCTAGCGGTCAGCTGACCTGTGGGCCACCCGTGACTGTGAAGGGGTGTGGAGCTGGAGGAGACTCCATCGCCTGATGGCACAGACACTACAGAGAGCCAGCCCAGACTGAAGAAAAGTAAGTGCCAGCCTGCCAGTGAGTGAACATTTACTGTTAGTAAATACTATAAGACACTTTGTATAGACTCAGACTGACAGAATCTATACAAATTGTCTTATAGTTTTTTCTGACAGTAAATGTTCATCATGAGACATGCGAGGATGCTTGGGTGTTTAGCTCTGTGGCTGTCATTTTACCTTCTGACATTACATGTTGTTCTCTGTCTGTTCAGTATCACTCACTTTGTGAGAGGGAGACCGTTCTTGCCAAGAATGGTCTCTCTATCTCACAATGTCAGTGAACTTCTTGGAATCAACATGGTGTCCTGCATTAAGGCCCAGTTCATACTGCTAAAATGGGTGTTCACATCCATGTGATCCGATTCTGTAAATCACACTGCATTTTGAGAACCAATTTTGGGGTGTTGTTAACATACACAACTGCTGCGGTTCACATGAACAGAGTGCGATTTTGATGTGGTGCTGGAAATGCACAGAAATCAGCATCAGTGTAAACCAGGCCTCTGTAGTAAGGTTGATTGGGCTGTCTCTTTGCATGACTGGGCTGTCTTTTTGCTGGATTGGAATACCTTGTTGCTGTACTGGGCTGTCTCTTTGCTGGATTGGAATGTCTCATTGCTGGACTGGGCTGTCTCTTTGCTGGACTTGAATGTCTCTTTGCTGGACTGGGCTGTCTCTTTGCTGGATTGGGCATGTCTCTTTGCTATATGGGGATGTCTCTATGCTGGCTCATGATGTCAGTTTTCTGGATGGGGCTCTTTGCTGGCTCGGGATATGTCTTTGCTGGATGGGGATGTCTCTTTGCTGGATTGGGCCATCTCTTTGCTGAATATATAGGAGGCACTGGGATTAGAGAGAAAGGGGGTGGGGCATGAGTGCAAGTGGCACTGTGATAGGGGGCTGTGATTGCTAGGGGCACTGTAATATAAATGGGCACTGTGATATAAAGGGAGCTGCAGTGTAAAGGGGCACTGTAATTAATACAGTGCCCCTTTACAGTACAGTCCCTTTTATAACACAGTGGTCCTTTACATTACAGTGGAGGACTGACTCTGTGAATAACCCATCACAAATCACCCTCACGAACGCCAGATCCCTATTCCCCCATCCCCCCCCCCAGTCCCCGGAGAAATTGGCTGCTCAGTATAAAATGCCCAGGCCTATTTTTTGTCCCAGTCCGGGCCTGCTGGCTGGTATACATCTTGTTCAAAATTCAGCCCAGTATAAGTGCTTAAAGTGGAACTCCAGGTTAAAAAACACCTCTGGAAAGCCTACAAGTTAAATATTAGCTTTAACGATGTGTATGCTAGAACCACAATACTGATGGCTACTGTGGAAATTAATTTTCATTCATGCTGGATATCACACACAGTCTTCTGACTGATAGTTTAGGCCAGTGTTTTTCAACCTTTTTTCAATCAAGACACCCTTTAAAATTATGGACAGTCCCAGAGCACCCTTTAAAATTATGGGCAGTCTTGAGGCACCCCATTCTAAAATGTGAAAATCTATTCTAATAGTTTTATAAAACACAGCAACATCCACATACGTAGGGCGCCCAACGTTAGAGGTGATTTATTCTTCCAAAGCAAATACACTTTTTCACACTGGTACTGAGTAGTATTCCAGTGTTTCTCTTCCTCAGTTTTTCTCCATCACTGAGATAATGTGACCCCAGCGCTGATGGAGAGGGGCAGGGAAGGGTCAAACTAGGATGCTGTGCAGGCAGCTGATATCCTCCTTATCAACTGATGGCGTCATTGGTTGTCAGGATGAAAATCTATGGCTTTGTGTAACTAAAAGTCAGGCTTGTTCCACCCACTGGCTTGTATACAAGTTTTGGGAATTTTTTAGACATTTTGAAAGGCACCCCTGGAGAAACCTCAAGGCACCCTGGTTGAGAAAGGCTGGTTTAGGCGATAGTGCAGCAAATTGGTTATGTCATTCACTCTCTCCTTCCTCTTCACTCATCCATTTACAAGAAGCCTTGTATTCCTACAGAATGCAAGGTGTTCTGTGAATGTACTAGGGGAAGGAAGGGTAGGTAAATGACAGGTGAGTGAAGTGTACACATAGTCACCACAGTATGTGGGTGCCTTTTTCAGTGAAATAAACTCTAATTTATTCTGTACATAAAGTCAGTGCAATAGTTTTTAAATACATTTCTGTAAAAAAAACACTGATTTGAATTTATAATTATAAACCTGCCTGTAGCTTCCCAGTTAAAATGTGTCCTACTATAGCATCTGAGATATGACATCTCACACATGGAATGACCATTTTTTTCTGTCTTTTTAGTGAAATAATACATTCTAGTTTTCATATCTTGATTAAAATCTTTCTGGTGTCTCCCTCTTGAACTACAATCTACAAAAGCTACTTATATAGTTATAGAGCGTGCACCAATATTTCTGAATTTATTATCTGAAAAAATGGAATCTAACTTTCATATAATTAAATCTTGCCAGGTTTCTCCACTTTCAATTGTAAAAGCGCTAACATACTGTGGATCTAGTCTTCACAATATTTCTGCTTGCTGTCTATGAAAGAATACACTGTATTTTTTATTTGCAAATTATAATTAAGTTTATTATCTATATATTTGCATTTATTTATTTTTAATTATAACTTTTTCCTTTGTGTTTATTAGACCAGTTGTCTTGACAGTCTGGTCAAGAAAGGTTATTAAAATGCAACTTTTCAGTCATAAATTCACCCCATTGTATTGAAGGCCCTTTCTGATATAACACTAAGCAGGGCAGGTTAGTACCTTCGAAGCATGAAGGTCCAACTCCAGCCAGTGGTCCAGTTTGGACATCCAAAAGTTAATGAATATGATCAGTAAACTAGTGTGCACCCCAAAAGAGTGCATACTCACACCAGTTGAATAAAAATGCAGCACCACAGTCACAATATTCACCCCACTATGGCGAAGGCCTTCTTTGACATGACAAGTACATCAGGGAAGGCTACTACCTAAAGCGCAAGTAGGACTACCTCCAGGCAGTGGTCCAGCCTTGATAACCAATAGCTTTTAATTGTGATTACTTGTGGGTGTTTTATGTACATCCTTGAAATCCCTGGCCATCATCTTTGCTTGACCAGGGCAGAGAAGGCCGTATGACAAAAGAATAACCAAAAAAGTTTCATTATAACAATTTATAACAATTTAAAACAGTAAGCAAATGTTAATCTTGAAGTCTTGCTCCAAATAAGTAACATAAAAAAAAGACTGCTGGTGGGTAGGAAACTGGGTGAGCCTGGGCCCGTGTTTTGCTTTCAGAATAGACTATTGGTCTTGCACTCTTTGAATAAGAAACCCCAATCTGTTTTTCTCTGTGCTTTCAGTGACATCCATTTATTTCTAATATTAGAGACATTCCCAGAACACAGGGAACTGGGTAATACCCTGAGGGACATGTACCAAATCAAAATAACATTTTAACAAGTACTCAGTAGGGAGAGTGTACTCTGTTTTATGCAACTTTGAGGATCATTTTGGATCTGGACTGGTCGCGATTTGTAAAATCCTTTCAATTTCACTCTTTTGGAGATGCTTTGTAGTGAGAGATATGTGGTTTATGGGACAGTACAGTTTTCACAGTAAGTGTCAGTAACACCATATTCTGGCATTATGAAATTTGCACGTATAATAATTTTTTTAACTTTTACATTATTTCTTGACTTAAAATTATTTTAAAGCTTATATTTTTGTCTAATAAAACACTATGTATACTGCTGCTTGATGGTAAGAATGTTGCTGTTACTTTAAAAGATCCCAGAGCCCTTGCCCCGACATCCAGTTCTGGGGTGATTTTGTGCCATTCCCTTACAGGGTATTGTGAAGCTTGCATGCTTCAGACCATCTTTGTACTACTACACTAAGGTGTCCTTTTATGAAACAGAGATCAGCGTTGATCCTGAGGATCATTGCTGATCTCTGATCATTAGTGGTTTAGGAAACAGAGATGATCAGCGGAGAACATGTTCTGCACTGATCATCTCAGCACACAGATTGCTAGTGTATGAAGGAGCGATGTCAGCCCTTCACTGGCGATCTGTGTTCTTCCTCCAGATTCTCCAGCCAAGAGCTGGAGAATCGGGAGAACAACAAATTAAGCATTTAATTTACCGCTGCTTAGTAAACAATGTTTGATCTCTTACTGTAATCTTGCGAGATTGCAGCTGTTTTCTAGAATTCAAAGCATTTGTAGATCGCTTCTCTCTTCACTCGGAGGAGCGATCTACACTGTTCATAAAAAGGCATCCAGAGAACTCTCTCCTCTGAGAATGCCGGAGAACTGAGCAGCGGTTATTTACCGCTGCATGATAAAAGGACATCTAAGTGATGTGCATCACCACAAACAAACAGACCTGAAGCATAAGATGCCAAGCCACTCCCCTGCTCCTCCCAGCCAATTTATAGTCAACTGATGAAGACCTCATTGTCCCTTCTGATTTTGTACTTGCTGCGAGCGCCTCCCGACAAGAAGTTCAAAAAACAGAAATGAGGGGGGGGGGTGCTCGTGAGCAGCAGCCAGGATGGCTGCTTTCTAAATCTGTGCTTTGGCCACCGGACACATCGGCCGATTTTCGCCCTCTAGGGGGGGTCCCCCTGTTTCATCACTGGCCCCCTGTCTCCCTGGTGCCCTGATGGGCAAAAAAACGCCGGCCGCCTGTGCCTCCAGCTCCCGGCGGGCTGTTCCAAAGTTTGCGGCCTACCCGCCGGAGATCGCGGCTGAAGCCGGGGCCTCGATTTTGGGCCGGCCGCCGAACACTTCCAGGACCCCGGCCGCAGATTCGCGGCTCCCGCCGGGGCCAATAAATGGAGACCCAGACGCAATTTTGGGTCCCATGCCATCACCATCTGCAGGTGGGTCGGATCATGGCAGTGTGGAGGACCCGTCCCAGCAGTCTCCCATGGCCATTGGAGCCATCCCAGCAGTCTCCCATGCCGTCTCTGCGGGATGCTGAGTTCCTGCACCGCTTCCAGTTGATGTTACAATCAGAATTGTCCTCCGCTACCTCCAAGCTGGCCGACCGCCCTGATAGAGGGCGATTGACGTCGGGTGACGGAGCAAGTAACGGAGCGGGTGATGGAGCGGGGGCTGGGGCGGGCAGAACCGCCGTATCTTTATCACGGTTTTCCCAGGCCACCAAATGGCGACGCTGCATATGCTGACGCAACGCTGTAGTCCCAACATGGGCCCCCTGGCCACGCTTGACTTTCTGGCCACATAGTCGACATACGGCTACGTTTACTTCCTCGGGCGGCTTGACAAAAAATTGCCACACCGCCGAGTAGGAAACTTTGCCCCCAATACTCCTCACTGGCTGACTGCTGCTTCCTCCGTGCACACCGGCACCACTACTGGCCGTGGTGGTAGGCTGCAGTGGAGCTGGTGCTGTACTCCGTGGCCGTTTGCCTCCACTGACACTGCTGCGACCCTGCTGCCTCCTGGGCAACCCACCGACTGTTTTGCTCGCTGCCAAGCTGCCACCCTCTTCTCCTGATGATGCGGAAGCAATAGCCTGATGACGACGAGGCTGCCAAGTGCGATCAGCCTCATCATCATCAATTAGGGTCTCCGCCTCACTACTAGCCCCCTCGGCTGCGTGTGGGTCAGGAGACAGACCTGTCTCTAGACCGGCTACCAAGCCACTCTCCTCGCCACTACTTCTTCGCCTGGCTGCTGAAGAGGCGGATGTCTCCCCCCGTTCCTGACCGCCCTCTGTTAGCTCTTCCTCACTGTACAGTGGGGCTGAGCCCACAGCATGCAATACTTCGCTTGGTGAGGGAACACCAAAGGACAGGGGCAGGTAGAGGACACGTGATTTCAGTGGGCTTGCTCCCGGGCCATGCCAACTAATGGTTGTGTCTGACGTACCCACCGACCGTTGGCTGTAGGTGTCAGAGGTGACCTGGGAAGAGGAAGACGACCGAGCCAACCAATCGATGACGGCAGGGTTGTCGGTGGAGACACGACCGCTGGATGACACCGGGAGCACTGGCCTCTGGCTGCGACTAGTGCTGCCTCGACCCCTTCCTCTGCTGCCACGTCTGCTCGCTCCTAAAACATTGCCTCCTCTGCCACTCCTCTGCATGTTGTCTGACATACTCTTTAATTAAACGATTCTGTGTCCCTGAGTAACAATTCTGTGTCTGTCCCTGAGTAACAATTCTGTGTCCCTGAGTAACAATTCTGTGTCCCTCAGTAACAATTCTGTGTCCCTCAGTAACAATTCTGTGTCCCTCAGTAACAATTCTGTGTCCCTCAGTAACAATTCTGTGTCTGTCCCTGAGTAACAATTCTGTGTCTGTCGCTGAGTAACAATTCTGTGTCCCTCAGTAACAATTCTGAGTCCCTCAGTAACAATTCTGTGTCTGTCCCTGAGTAACAATTCTGTGTCTGTCCCTGAGTAACAATTATGTGTCCCTGAGTAACAATTCTGTGTCCCTCAGTAAAAATTCTGTGTCCCTCAGTAACAATTCTGTGTCCCTCAGTAACAATTCTGTGTCCCTGAGTAAGAATTCTGTGTCCCTCAGTAACAATTCTGTGTCTGTCCCTGAGTAACAATTCTGTGTCTGTCGCTGAGTAACAATTCTGTGTCCCTCAGTAACAATTCTGTGTCCCTCAGTAACAATTCTGTGTCTGTCCCTGAGTAACAATTCTGTGTCTGTCCCTGAGTAACAATTCTGTGTCTGTCCCTGAGTAACAATTCTGTGTCCCTCAGTAACAATTCTGTGTCCCTCAGTAACAATTCTGTGTCCCTGAGTAACAATTCTGTGTCTGTCGCTGAGTAACAATTCTGTGTCCCTCAGTAACAATTCTGTGTCCCTCAGTAACAATTCTGTGTCTGTCCCTGAGTAACAATTCGGTGTCTGTCCCTGAGTAACAATTCTGTGTCTGTCGCTGAGTAACAATTCTGTGTCCCTCAGTAACAATTCTGTGTCCCTCAGTAACAATTCTGTGTCCCTGAGTAACAATTCTGTGTCCCTGAGTAACAATTCTGTGTCCCTCAGTAACAATTCTGTGTCCCTCAGTAACAATTCTGTGTCCCTGAGTAACAATTCTGTGTCCCTCAGTAACAATTCTGTGTCCCTCAGTAACAATTCTGTGTCTGTCCCTGAGTAACAATTCTGTGTCTGTCGCTGAGTAACAATTTTGTGTCCCTCAGTAACAATTCTGTGTCCCTCAGTAACTGGATGACACCGGGAGCACTGGCCTCTGGCTGCGAATAGTGCTGCCTCGACCCCTTCCTCTGCTGCCACGTCTGCTCGCTCCTAAAACATTGCCTCCTCTGCCACTCCTCTGCATGTTGTCTGACATACTCTTTAATTCAACGATTCTGTGTCCCTGAGTAACAATTCTGTGTCTGTCCCTGAGTAACAATTCTGTGTCCCTGAGTAACGTTTCTGTGGCCCTAAGTAACAGTTCTGTGTCCCTCAGTAACAATTCTGTGTCCCTCAGTAACAATTCTGTGTCCCTCAGTAACAATTCTGTGTCTGTCCCTGAGTAACAATTCTGTGTCCCTGAGTAACAATTCTGTGTCCCTCAGTAACAATTCTGTGTCTGTCACTGAGTAACAATTCTGTGTCTGTCCCTGAGTAACAATTCTGTGTCCCTCAGTAACAATTCTGTGTCCCTAAGTAACGTTTCTGTGGCCCTAAGTAACGTTTCTGTGGCCCTAAGTAACGATTCTGTGTTCCTCAGTAACAATTCTGTGTCTGTCCCTAAGTAACAATTCTGTGTCCCTCAGTAACAATTCTGTGTCCCTGAGTAAGAATTCTGTGTCCCTCAGTAACAATTCTGTGTCCCTCAGTAACAATTCTGTGTCTGTCCCTGAGTAACAATTCTGTGTCTGTCGCTGAGTAACAATTCTGTGTCCCTCAGTAACAATTCTGTGTCCCTCAGTAACAATTCTGTGTCCCTGAGTAAGAATTCTGTGTCCCTCAGTAACAATTCTGTGTCCCTCAGTAACAATTCTGTGTCTGTCCCTGAGTAACAATTCTGTGTCTGTCGCTGAGTAACAATTCTGTGTCCCTCAGTAACAATTCTGTGTCCCTCAGTAACAATTCTGTGTCTGTCCCTAAGTAACAATTCTGTGTCTGTCCCTGAGTAACAATTCTGTGTCCCTAAGTAACGTTTCTGTGGCCCTAAGTAACAGTTCTGTGGCCCTCAGTAACAATTCTGTGTCCCTCAGTAACAATTCTGTGTCTGTCCCTAAGTAACGTTTCTGTGGCCCTAAGTAACGATTCTGTGTCCCTCAGCAACAATTCTGTGTCTGTCCCTAAGTAACAATTCTGTGTCTGTCCCTGAGTAACAATTCTGTGTCCCTAAGTAACGTTTCTGTGGCCCTAAGTAACAGTTCTGTGGCCCTCAGTAACAATTCTGTGTCCCTCAGTAACAATTCTGTGTCTGTCCCTAAGTAACAATTCTGTGTCCCTAAGTAACGTTTCTGTGGCCCTAAGTAACAGTTCTGTGGCCCTCAGTAACAATTCTGTGTCCCTCAGTAACAATTCTGTGTCTGTCCCTAAGTAACAATTCTGTGTCCCTAAGTAACGTTTCTGTGGCCCTAAGTAACAGTTCTGTGGCCCTCAGTAACAATTCTGTGTCCCTCAGTAACAATTCTGTGTCTGTCCCTAAGTAACAATTCTGTGGCCCTAAGTAACGTTTCTGTGGCCCTAAGTAACGTTTCTGTGGCCCTAAGTAACGATTCTGTGGCCCTAAGTAACGTTTCTGTGTCCCTAACTAACGTTTCTATGTCCCTAAGTAACGTTTCTGTGTCCCTAACTCTCTCCCTGAATACAGCCAGGTCTGCCTCTGTTGAATGACTGGAGGCAAATGGAGAATTCTAAAATGGCCGCCATTTATAGCTCGACCATTACACAGTGCTGGCTGGCTGGCTGCTGATTGGCTAATGCGATCACATGTCATGAATGAATGCATTATGGGTCAGCGCACCTTGTCTGTGCGCCTTCCCAGACATCCCCGCTCCGTTGCCGCACATGTCGCCGCCATTTTAGGAAAAATTTCGATTCGCGCATCCGAAGTCTGCTTATTTTCGGATTTCGAAATTTTTCTAATATTCGAAGCGAATTCCACTTCGCCTACTTCGATTCGCTCATCTCTAGTGATAACGTCCGTAAGGTGGTCCATCTTATACATTTTCTGCAACAACGGAAAATCCCAGGATTCCTACTGTCCTTGGACATATATAAAGCTTTTGATTCTCTATCTTGGGAATATCTGCGGTTTGTGCTGTCTCGTTGGGGTTTCGGGGATTCTATTCTCTCTTGGATTCAGGCCTTGTATTCCTTTCCCTCGGCCTCCGTTAAATACGCTGGGTATTTCTCGGATCCCTTTCCTGTTGGGCGAGGGACGAGGCAGGGTTGCCCGCTGTCCCCGGCGCTCTTTGTCCTGGCGCTTGAGCCACTGGCTTTAGCGCTCCGGACCGATTGCAATATATCAGGGGTTCCATACGCGGGACAGGAGTTTAAGCTGAGCCTCTTTGCGGACGATGCCCTCTTGACCCTTACTAATCCTCTGACGACGCTTCCTAACTTGCAACGAGTTCTTGAGCGCTTCTCCTTGATTTCGGGTCTACGTATCAACTTGGATAAAACCGTCGCTCTTAATATTACTTTGGCTTCAGATTTGGTTTCGCGCCTACAATCCCACTTCCCTTACCGGTGGGCTTCCTCTTTTCTGGAATTCTTGGGCATTCGCTTGACCCCCACCTATGACTCCCTTTTTGCTGCAAATTATTATCCTTTGCTTAGCTCTTTATCTTCTCTTATGCATTCCTGGCAATTTCCGCACCTGTCTTGGATAGGACGGGTTCATTCAGTGAAAATGACCATCTTGCCGAAATTGTTATATTATTTTCGCACCCTCACTTTCTTCGGTTGCTTCAGGCGAAGTTCATGCGTTTTATCTGGGCCGATAAACACCCCAGAGTCTCTAGAAATACGCTCTTTGCTCATAGACTCCAGGGTGGTCTTGGGGTACCCAATGTAGCCAAGTATTATCAGGCGAGCCAGATTGCCCCGCTGTCTATGTTGCACGCTTCCTCCGATGTTCCTCTCTGGGTCCTGCTGGAACTACCTAATTGTGCCCCTATCGCACTGTCGACACTCCTATGGCTTCCCCCTGCCCCCTGAGTCCGATGTTGCTCCATGGCCTACAAGTCTGGGACTCGGTACGTTACTCCAGTGGCCTGATGTCACCCTTTTTGCCCTTGCTTCCAATCGTTAACAACCCTCTTTTCCCACCGGGTCTAGATTGCCTGAGGGCATTTTCTTGGTGGGTGGCTCATGGTTTCTCACAGGTGCAACACTTTTTGACTTTTCGGTCCTTTCCCGCCTGGAATGTCCTTCGGGAGTCTCGGGATGTTCCCCCAGCGGAATTTTTTCGGTACCTTCAATTGCGGCACTGGCTACTTTCGCTGAGGGCCACTTCTGCTTTCCCATATCAGAAATCTGCCTTTGAACGACTTTGCCAGCAGCACCCGGGCGCCCCGGGCCTTATCTCCCTTCCTTACGCAGCTTTGAATAGACGCTCGTCTCACACTTCTCTTTCATATGACTAGCGAAGGAAAGGGAGTGTGAGCTTCATTGTCTGGAATATGTAGCTCCAATTTTCTTAGACAAGTGTGGGCGCCCCTATGTAAAAGCTAAAATTAATGGTCAGAAATCAACAATCCTTTTAGATAGTGGAGCTCAGATTAGTGTTTTAGGTTTGAAATTACCTATTCCATCTAATGCAGCAGTATGCACAGTTGTAGGTTTCAATGGAAAAGGTGATGTTCAAGCTAAAAAATGTAAAAATGTGTCTTTTGAAATACCAGGATGTTTGCAAACGGAAATAGACTTTTGGTATTGTCAAGGATCAGAGAACATTATTGGTGCTGATGTTTTGTCTCAAAGAGGGTGAATACTTGATTTAGCCAATGGCATTGTTTGGCAAGGCTCTGCTAATCGTAAGCCTATGGTAATTGACCCAGCAGATTATTGTGAAGTCGGTAGCATCTGTTTGACAGAAGCAATTGATGCGGACTATAAATGGCCAGATACTGGAGATAATTTGGAATTGAAACAGTTAGTACAACTACACAAAAAACTGTGGAGTCAAGGTAAAAATGAATCAGGATTATTTAAGGATATTGAAGTTAATATTCAAGGCAAAGACCATCCCCCATTAAAGCAATACAAGTTGCCGCCAGAATCTGATGAACCTGTATCAGTAATCATACAAGAGCTGTTGGAACAGGGTATCATCAGGAAAGCTAATTCAGTTACTAATAATCCATTGTGGGTAGTGGCAAAGCGTGATGACCCTAGTGCATATAGATTTTATCGAATCATTTGCAGAAAAAGCCAAACCATTGTATGATTTGTTGAAGTACAATGAGGAAAATGTATTTGGTCCCTGGACAGAAATCCAGCAAAAAGCTTTTGAAATGTTGAAAAATGATTTGCAAACAGCTCCAGCTTTGGCTACTGTGGATAAGCAAGCACCATTTGCTTTGAAAGTGCATGCTTCAGAAACGGCAATCTCAGCTGTCTTGATTCAGAAACAGGGAGGAGTCTGGAGAAGTCTTGGATACTTCTCACGTCTTCTTACCCCACTAGAGAGAGGTTTTGATGATTGTGTCAGACAACTTGTGGGAGTACATTATGCAGTAAAAGCAACAGAGCATATTGTAGGATTTAACGAAATTATTCTACAAACTCCACATAGCACATTGAAGTTTCTTTTTGAGAAAAATGTTCCGGGAGTTTCCAACCAAAGATTTTCTCAATGGTTGTTGGCTCTATCACCTAAGCAAATACAGGTTGAACATAATGCCAAGTATGTCCTACCTCAGTTGATGGAATACAACGGGTTAGAACATGAATGTTTATGTGAAGTCCAAGAGACTTCCTCTCCTCTTTTCCGTAGAGAGGCAGAGAAAATTGATGAACCTGTATTTGTTGATGGTTCTAGATACTGTATGTCAGGTAATTATTACAGTGGATATTCAATTTGGTATGCAGAGCGTAATTATTCCATACAGCACAAATTGCCAGGACATTTTTCAGCTCAAAGGGCAGAACTTGAAGCAGTAAAAACTGTGTTGACATTAGACAAGGAAGAGAACAGAAGTCCATTAGTGATTTACAGTGACAGTTCATATGTTGTACGTTCCCTGACAGATTATTTACCAATTTGGAAACGTAGAGGTTTTGTAGATGCATCTAACAAAGTCCTAGTGCACAAAGAGACACTTGAATCAATTTTTAAGCTAGCAGAGGAAAATCCTTTTGCCTATGCAATTGTTAAACTTACATCTCATAGGAAGGACAATGATGAGATAAGTGTAGGCAATAGAACAGCAGATCTCTTAGCAAAAGAAGCAGCTTTACACGGAGAACCAGTGATTCAGTCTGAACCAGTTCCAGTTAATGTTGTTAGGAAGACAGACACACAGATTCCCTCCTTTGCAGAAGAACAGAAAAGGGATCCATCTCTTTCTGCTTCTCAGGTTGATCCAAAATTTCCCTTTGTATATGAATACGGAATTTTGTATCATGACTTACACGGGTTTCTGCTTCCTGTTATACCGCAGCATCTACAGGTAGAATTTACAAAATACAATCATGAAAGCCTAGGTCACAAAGGTAAACAAAGATTGCTTGAAATTCTCAAGGAAAAATTTTACTGGGACAAAATGGAAGAAACAGTAGACAGTGTAGTCCAATCTTGTCTAATCTGTGCTCAAGTGAATCCTCCACCAAAGGGTCAAAAACCTCCATTACAAAGAACTCCTCCAGCAGATGGACCATGGTCCACATTACAACTAGATTATATAGGACCTTTACCTACAGGTAAAAATGGGTACAGGTATGCTTTAGTTGTAGTTGATGTTTTTTCAAAATGGATTGAAATCTTGCCTGTTCACAAAGATGATGCATTAACAACTGCTAAAATGCTAATTAATCATGTTTTTCCAGTCTGGGGTATACGAACAAACCTCAGTAGTGACAGAGGAACCCACTTCACAGGTAAAATAATGCAGGCAATGTGTAAAATCTTAGCTATACAACAGAGATACATACAGAGATTTCATGTGCCCTATCATCCACAATCTGCAGGTATTGTGGAAAGAATGAATAGGACTGTCAATTCAAGGTTTGCAAAAATGTTATTAGACAGAGGAAATACTTGGGTTGATGCTGTACCATTGGTTCTGATGAGTGTCAGAAGTACAACATCTTCTGCAACACAGTATTCTCCTTTTGACTTAATGACAGGAAGGAAAATGCGTATTGTTTTTCCCCATGAACCATTCTTGTCAACGCCGCAAAAAGAGGCAATAGAAAAAACAAAATGGTTACAGATGTTGCAAGACAATCTGAACACTATTGTACCACATGCAGCTACTCGAATGCAAAAAATGGTTCCTCCACATTCTTCTAAGTTCGAAAAAGGAGGACAAGTAATGATAAAAACTTTCAGAAAAACTGGACCATGGCAAAGCAATTGGGAAGGTCTATTTGATATTTTGGATGTTCAAGGAGTAATGGTACAATTGCAAAGACCTCTTAATTCAGTAAAAAATGCGCGCAGACAACAAACAATGTGGGTGCACAGTGACCAATGTAAATTGTTTATACCGAGATAATGATACTGCATTTCTTTTGCAGACATGGATTTCAAAAATCCGGAAGAACAAAGAATCGCAGATTCCAGAGAAAAATAAACATTACAACAAAAGAACATAAGGAAAATCAAAGCAGTAGCAAAGAAAGACATCATCACAGGATTGATCTTTTTCTTAGTGACAATGACAATATTAGCAATCTACAACATAAACTTTTCCAGCAATGCAGAAGTTAACAAGACTGAAGCCCTACATAAGAAAGACATTACACTTATTAGGAACAAAAGATTTTTTCCTAAAGACAGTAACATTAATACAGCTGAAGACTTGTTAGGATATGTGTGCATAGGTTATGGAAGAACTTGTTGTACGGAATTGTATTTCGTTCATAGTAATGATATTGAAGTAAGAGCTAAAATAGAGTCTATGCAAGGATCTTATAGGATCAATAACGAAACTAGTAACTTTGAATGTAATTTATCAGATATGGGATACTGGTTAATAGTTTTAAAGGAGAATGAACCTACTATTTGGTCAGGAGATATTTCCATAGATATGTTAAATACTGGAAAAATAGGAAGTTCTAAAACAGATATTTGGTATCAATTACAAAGTTATTCACACTTTCTTGATCCTGAACATTTGAATATAAATGGTAATGAAAAAGAGGACATAGTGAAAATATGGGATTTCCAAGTGACAAGAGCTTTGGTTCAAACTAAAGTCAATGTAATTGTTACTGTGGTAGATTTGATTGTCCCAGAGATAAAAATATCTCCTCAATCATTAAGACTCGTAGAAGGAAAGGATAATCTGAATTTGATGTGTAGTACACAAATACACCTACCTCAAAATTCATTATTAACTTGGAAAAGGAATGGTGAATTTTTGGGAAGTTTTCTTCATGATAAAACTGATGTTATCCATAAATTATTTTTGGTAATTTGAACTGGGATAATGATAACTTTGTGTATCATCAAAACACTATATCTATTAATGATACAGGTACAGTGGGGATCGAAAGTTTGGGCACCCCAGCTAAAGATTTGTATTAATGTGCATAAAGAAGCCAAGGAAAGATGGAAAAATCTCCAAAAGGCATCAAATTAGAGATTAGACATTCTTATAATATGTCAACAAAAGTTAGATTTTATTTCCATCATTTACACTTTCAAAATAACAGAAAACAAAAAAATGGCGTCTGCAAAAGTTTGGGCACCCTGCAGAATTTATAGCATGCACTCCCCCTTTGCCAAGCTGAGACCTGCCAGTGCCATGGATTGTTCTCAATCATCATCTGGGAAGACCAGGTGATGTCAATCTGAAAGGTTTTAAATGCCCAGACTCATCTGACCTTGCCCCAACAATCAGCACCATGGGTTCTTCTAAGCAGTTGTCTAGAAAACTGAAACTGAAAATAGTTGACGCTCACAAAGCTGGAGAAGGCTATAAGAAGATAGCAAAGCGTTTTCAGATGTCAATATCCTCTGTTCGGAATGTAATTAAGAAATGGCAGTCATCAGGAACAGTGGAAGGTAAAGCAACATCTGGAAGACCAAGAAAAATATCAGACAGAACAGCTCGCAGGATTGTGAGAAAAACAATTCAAAACCCACGTTTGACTGCACGATCCCTCCAGAAAGATCTGGCAGACACTGGAGTTGTGGTACACTATTCCACTATAAAGAGATACTTGTACAAATATGGTCTTCATGGAAGAGTCATCAGAAGAAAACCTCTTCTACGTCCTCACCACAAAAATCATCGTTTGAACTTTGCAAATGAACATATAGACAAGCCTGATGCATTTTGGAAACAAGTTCTGTGGAACGATGAGGTTAAAATTGAACTTTTTGGCCGGAATGAGCAAAGGTACGTTTGGAGAAGAAGGGGCACAGATTTTAATGAAAAGAACCTCTGTCCAACTGTTAAGCATGGGGTTGGATCAATCGTGCTTTGGGGTTGTGTTGCAGCCAGTGGCACAGGGAACATCTCACGAGTAGAAGGAAAAATGGATTCAATAAAATTTCAGCAAATTTTGGATGGTAACTTGATGCCATCTGTGAAAAAGCTGAAGTTAAAGAGAGGATGGCTTCTACAAATAGATAATGATCCTAAACACACCTCGAAATCCACGGGGGATTACATCAAGAGGCGTAAACTGAAGGTTTGGCCATGGCCCTTACAATCTCCTGACCTCAACATAATTTAAAATCTATGGATAGACCTTAAAAGAGCAGTGCGTGACAGACAGCCCAGAAATCTCAAAGAACTGGAAGACTTTTGTAAGGAAGAATGGGCAAAGATACCTCAAACAAGAATTGAAAGACTCTTGGCTGGCTACAAAAAATGTTTACAAGCTGTGATACTTGCCAAAGGGGGCAGTACAAGATATTAAATCTGCAGGGTGCCCAAACTTTTGCAGACGCCATTTTTTTGTTTTCTGTTATTTTGAAAGTTTAAATGATGGAAATAAAATCTAACTTTTGTTGACATATTATAAGAATGTCTAATCTGTAATTTGATGCCTTTTGGAGATTTTTCCATCTTTCCTTGGCTTCTTTATGCACATTAATACACATTTTTAGCTGGGGTACCCAAACTTTCGATCCCCACTGTATATATGAATGCTGCATATCAATAGAAAATTATCCAAAGAAATGTGTAAATACAAATGTAATTGTAATATCCCCTAAAAGAACACAGTGTACGGATAAGAAATTTATTCCAGCAAGTCCCTTCCAAATTAACCATTTCCAAACCAGACTTCTTTTGAGAGAAGGAAAGTTTGTTATTATATTGTGGAACTTTAACATTTCAGAATGGAAAATCTCAACAAGGTTTCCACAATGTAAAGAACATCTGGTTAACATGGAATTAGGTATTGAAAGATGGTTTGGTACTGATATTAGGAATCCTCACAGGAATAAACGTGGTATAGTTGAAGGTATTTTAGGAGGGGTTGGTACTATTGGAAGTATTACAAATAGTATGGACATTAGTACATTAAAGTCTGATCTCGAGACAGCTGGTTTAGTGGGAAGCAATAGCATTAAAGTACAAAGAAACTTGAATCAGATATTGGAAAATATGGTGATTAAAACAGCCAATATTATGGGTCCATCTATATTACATTTAGAGAATATTACTCTTAATTTAATGTCAAGTGAACAGCATTCCCATATAGCCAGAGCATGTTTAGAAATTCAGATGGAATATTCCACAAATTTTAAAATAATAGCTCAAGCTTTTCAAAGTGGAATAACTCCTCTAGGTATTGTACCAAATTTACCAAGAGAGTATGTATATGCCATAAACCATACTGATCTGTGGGTAAATAAGTGGATTGGATGTTATCAGAACATATGCTATAGTTCTTCAATGATTCCTGTAGCAGGAAAAGAACAAATGTTGGTTCCAATCACTGTCTTGGGATTACCAGTTAGCAACACACAGTTACTATATTATCATCTGCAATATACAGATTTTGCATTTACTGATAATACGTTTGAGTTAGAACAATTAGATCTGTCTTCATGTTTACAATTTCAGTTTAAAGTTATTTGTCTACCTAATCAAGACAAAGGTATATTTCATTCTTGTTACCATAACCATACTCTATGTTCAGCAAGGATAGAAAAGGTTAAAACCACTTCTGAGTTAATCTCAAGTTATGTCTAACTCAGAAAGGGTTCACTCTTTCTTCTCTTCTTGTACACATACAGAAAACTTAAGTCGAGGTTTGTTCTGTATAGAAGGAGATATTTTAGCAATAAGTGTTAATGGGATGAGAATGAATTTAACAAACATGCTTATGAAAAATGTAAGTGCTCTTCCCATACAGTACAATATATCTCAAGTGGATGAATTCCCATGGAGAGATTGGGCAAATGTTATTCAAAAAGATGAAGGTTTACTGATAGCTTTATCAGATGAACTCCAAAAAGCAGAAATATTATTTAAACATGAACAAGGGAGTTTAAAAGATATAGAACATGAATGGTCTGAATTTTCAGGTCATTCTTGGTGGTCAAAATTTAAACGTACTGTATCAATGTTGGGAAAAACTTCAATTGCATCTGCAGCAGGAAATATTTTATTACATCCTGTAATAATTATTTTTATTATTATCATATTATGTATTATATTCCAACTATGTTTAATGTGTAAAATGAGAAGTTTCTATAAGCGAATTAGAAGTGAAATTACGAAAGGAGATAATCTATTACAAAATATACTTAAGAGAAAAATACTTTCTGGTTATGCTGACTCAGTTACAAATAATGATACATTTGAAATTACGAAATAAAAACCTGAGTGTTTGTGATATAAATGATGTGTGCTTGATATAAATTAATATGAATTTCATATTTCAGAGGGGAATGTAATATTAATTTTTAATATCTAAACTTTAATTCGGTCTTTAGTAAGTTCTGATATATGCCTGGCAGAGAATACCCTCTTAATTGGATGTGAATGCGAGGTTTTGAAATTGAGTGGTCACAGATGTGAATTATTTGTGTCTGAGCTAGGTAATCAGTAGAGGTTTAAATTCATGTTTTCTTTTAAGCCTAGTCTATGTAACGTATACCTTATTTTGAATTCTTATAATGAGTCTGAGAGTTTAAATTGTATTCATAAATCATGTATTCAGACAATTGTATGTAACATAAGAACTTCAGAGACCTCTTTCATAGTCTGCATGTCAATCATGATAATTACTTGGTGGTTTGAATAAGTAACACATGTTTCAGTTAGGCTGGGAGTGACTAGGGGAGTGTTTAAGGAGCCCGCGAATTTGAAACAAAGGTTAATGGGAGGACTCAATTTCTCATGGATTTTAAGTATGTAGCTTTTCAAGGAAAGAGAAGCAGTTAGCTATTATCTACTCTACACTTCACTTCATTCAGACATACCTACACTTCAGACACTTACACAAAGGAGCACATGGCATGCTTGAACAAAGAACAGCAAGCTAGGCCAAAATCTTCTATCTAAGCTATTCAAAGGAACTACATTTTCTTCTAATATTCAAGGAACCAGCAACTTATATTCTTTATTTTTATTTCATTTTAAGCTACATATATCTGAATTTACTGTTTTTTATTGACTTTGTATTTTTTGGTGTGTGATCAAATAAAGTCACACTGCTTATTCTGAACTGGCTTCCATAAGGATTTCTTCCCACAATCATCTACAAGAACCTAGAAATACTAATAGAGTTTTCTCACAACTCTGGAAATCTAACAGGGCCTCTTGGCTCGTCAGCAGCGGTTGGCTTCCTATTTGTTTTTATCGGCTACTAGGACAATTGCTCAGGCCTGGAAGAGTCCGTTTGTACTTTTCCAGGGGGTGCGGGATCGTATGACTACTATGATGCTCAACAAACAGATGTCGAGTATATGCAACGACTCTCAACATAAATTTTTGAAAGTATGGGAGCCATGGTTGCAATACGCCTTTCCCACGCTCCCCCCGGCCAGTGTGGGGAGGTAATGGAGTTTGGTATTGGCGCTCGTGGACCCCTGCTCTTTGGTTTTTTTTTTTTTGTTTTTTTTTCCCTTTCTTCTCTGCTCTTCTTCTCTCCTTTTCTGTTTGTTTTGATGTGACAGTGGACCACTGTCTTTAGTTGCGATAGTCAGAGTCTTATTGATGTTATTGTAACCTATGTGCCATTGATAGCCCCTGCGTGGGCATACGTTTTGCCTTATTGGAATTAGAGCGTTGTCTGCTCTATTATGCCTTTTTTATTGGTGCAATTGATAGCCCCTGCGTGGGTGTGTTTTGTTGCCTCTGTTTATACTGTTTAAAATTAATAAAAACCATTGAAATACAAAAAACAGAAATGAGAGTTGTATGACTGTAGCAGCTGCATAATATCTTAAAGCTATAGGAATGTGTACTTTTTAAAGCTAAAGCCCACAACCATCAGTAGTTGTCCTGCCTGTGTAATCCTCACCTCCTTACTGCAGTCTTCTCCTAGTCCTCAAAATCCTTTCAGATGTTCAGATGTGCTGTCAGATTTGTGCTCACCTACGAGCATCTCCTGCTATTCTGTGGTTTTATATTTCCTTTCCCTTCTATCACTTCCCGGCCAGCTTCCAAGCTTGCTTTCCTATCAGGGGCGGACTGACCATTTGGGAATTCGGGCACTGCCTGAGGGCCCGGGGGCAGTAGGGGGCCCCATGAGATGCCCCTGGTACCTTTCATAGGCTTTTTTGGGTGTGATTTGAGTGTGGGTGAGGACACAGGGACCCCATGATCCCCTAATGCCCGGGGGCCCCATGAGTTGTCAGTCCGCCCCTGTTTCCTATATATGTGTTGCCCAAGCAACTTCACAGTTCTCTAGACTCCCATCTGCTTACTATCAGGTGTATCCGGTGTCTGACTACCTGTGTACTGATCCCAACTTCTCTACCATCTGTGATTGCATGCTGCCCACACTGACCTTAGCTTGTTTCCTGGTTTTCCTTCAGTGTCCTGTTGTGGTACTCTGCAAAAGCTAGTGGTCTCTGCATTCTCAGCTGGTCATACCTGGAGGCTGCAACCTGGTTCCAGTTTGCTGCAAGTCCGTCGCCACAATCAGGGCGGTGAAGAAGCAGGTTGGGGCTTAGACTCCGCACCTTGGGTAACCCTGAGCTGGTGAACTACAAGGGTTTAATATCACAGACTCCTGACAACTTCTTTTACCACACTGCATTATCTTAAAAGTTTAATAACATATTAAAATAGACTACATCAAAACACTTCAGAACCACAACTTACTGAACCTCATTATATCTGCATTTGTATATTAAAATATGAAAACTATAAACTTAAGTTTTGTGTTTTAGCCACTTGAGATGCTAGACTTACCACATATATCCAATGAGCTCAAGCTTTAGAACACAGCTGAAAGCAAAACAAAACAAACTATAAAAAGTGAAAAAACACAACTGAAGCTTTTGCTGACATACAATATGACTGGGAAAGGGGGGGGGGGGGTGTACACACTATGTAGCCCACTACACTGCAATTCACTCTAATGTAGCACAATGCAGCACTGGAAATAGCACTATTCAGATTTGTAGAGTATAACAGCAACTTTCTCATGCTGCAAATGCTCAGTGATCTCTCCCTATCTACTCCCAGTCTCCAAAACACCTTGAATGTGTATATGACTGCCTGTAAATATAGCACTGTTCAGCAAAATTGTATAGTAGTATAGCAGCAGCTATCTCTCCATCTGTGACCTCTCCCTATCTACTCCAAGACTCCAGAACACACTGACAAAAGGCTAATTCCTGATGTTGCAGGGAGGTGCTGGAACATAAGAAAACTTTTATGATTGGCCCCTCTGCAGTTCAGAGGCCAGAAGTTTCTATAGCGGCAAATGGCTGCATTCCTTCACTACTTTCCAGTAGCTCACCCTTACTCCCTCACATGCAAGATCAGCAAAACATTGCTCCCTTATTACAAAAGGAGAAGCTAGTGTAGAAGTAGCATTTCTACCAGCTAGGGAACAAGGAGACCTGTGAGCAGTTTCTCTGTCTAGTGCAGTGGTTCTCAACCTTTCTGATGCCGCGACCCCTTAATACAGTTCCTCATGTTGTGGTGACCCCCAACCATAAAATTATTTTCGTTGCTACTTCATAACTGTAATTTTGCAGTGGGAGGAGTAGTGCCACGTCATTGGTGTCAGTGGGAGGAATAGTGTCCCATCACTGATGTCAATGGGAGGAATAGTACCCCATCATTGGTATCAGTGGTAGGAATAGTGCCCCATCATTGGTATCAGTGGTAGGAATAGTGCCCCATCATTGGTGTCAGTGGTAGGAATAGTGCCCCATCATTGGTGTCAGTGGGAGGAATAGTGCCCCATCATTGGTGTCAGTGGGAGGAATAGTGCCCCATCATTGGTGTCAGTGGGAGGAATAGTGCCCCATCATTGGTGTCAGTGGGGGGAATAGTGCCCCATCATTGGTGTCAGTGGGAGTAATAGTGCCCCATCATTGGTGTCAGTGGGGGGAATAGTGCCCCATCATTGGTGTCACTGGGAGTAATAGTGCCCCATCACTGGTGTCAGTGGGAGGAATAGTGCCCCATCACAGGTGTCAGTGGGAGTAATAGTGCCCCATCATAGGTGTCAGTGGGAGTAATAGTGCCCCATCATTGGTGTCAGTGGGAGGAATAGTGCCCCATCATTGGTGTCAGTGGGAGGAATAGTGCCCCATCATTGGTGTCAGTGGGAGGAATAGTGCCCCATCATTGGTGTCAGTGGGGGGAATAGTGCCCCATCATTAGTGTCAGTGGGGGGAATAGTGTCCCATCATAGGTGTCAGTGGGGGGAATAGTGCCCCATCATTGGTGTCAGTGGGGGGAATAGTGCCCCATCATTGGTGTCAGTGGGAGGAATAGTGCCCCATCATTGGTGTCAGTGGGGGGAATAGTGCCCCATCATTGGTGTCAGTGGGAGGAATAGTGCCCCATCACTGGTGTCAGTGGGAGGAAGTGTGTCCCATCACTGGTATCAGTGGGAGGAATAGTGTCCCATCACTGATATCAGTGGGAGGAATAGTGCCCCAACACTGGTGTCAGTGGGAGGAATAGTGCGCCATCATTGGTATCAGTGGGGGGAATAGTGCCCCATCATTGGTGTCAGTGGGAGGAATAGTGCCCCATCATTGGTGTCAGTGGGGGGAATAGTGCCCCATCATTGGTGTCAGTGGGAGGAATAGTGCCCCATCATAGGTGTCAGTGGGGGGAATAGTGCCCCATCATTGGTGTCAGTGGGAGGAATAGTGCCCCATCATTGGTGTCAGTGGGGGGAATAGTGCCCCATCATTGGTGTCAGTGGGAGGAATAGTGCCCCATCACTGGTGTCAGTGGGAGGAATAGTGTACCATCACTGGTATCAGTGGGAGGAATAGTGTCCCATCACTGGTATCAGTGGGATGAATAGTGTCCCATCACTGGTGCCAGTGGGAGGAATAGTGCCCCATCATTGGTATCAGTGGGAGGAATAGTGCCCCATCATTGGTGTCAGTGGGAGGAATAGTGCCCCATCATTGGTGTCAGTGGGAGGAATAGTGCCCCATCATTGGTGTCAGTGGGGGGAATAGTGCCCCATCATAGGTGTCAGTGGGGGGAATAGTGCCCCATCATTGGTGTCAGTGGGAGTAATAGTGCCCCATCATTGGTGTCAGTGGGGGGAATAGTGCCCCTTCATTGGTGTCAGTGGGAGGAATAGTGTCCCATCACTGGTATCAGTGGGAGGAATAGTGCCCCAACACTGGTGCCAGTGGGAGGAATAGTGCCCCAACACTGGTGTCAGTGGGAGGAATAGTGCCCCATCATTGGTGTCAGTGGGAGGAATAGTGCCCCATCATTGGTGTCAGTGGGAGGAATAGTGCCCCATCATTGGTGTCAGTGGGAGGAATAGTGCCCCATCATAGGTGTCAGTGGGGGGAATAGTGCCCCATCATAGGTGTCAGTGGGGGGAATAGTGCCCCATCATTGGTGTCAGTGGGGGGAATAGTGCCCCATCATTGGTGTCAGTGGGAGGAATATTGCCCCATCATTGGTGTCAGTGGGAGGAATATTGCCCCATCATTGGTGTCAGTGGGGGGAATAGTGCCCCATCACTGGTGTCAGTGGGAGGAATAGTGCCCCATCACTGGTGTCAGTGGGAGGAATAGTGTCCCATCACTGGTGTCAGTGGGAGGAATAGTGCCCCATCATTGGTATCAGTGGGAGGAATAGTGCCCCATCATTGGTGTCACTGGGAGGAATAGTGCCCCATCATTGGTGTCAGTGGGGGGAATAGTGCCCCATCATAGGTGTCAGTGGGAGGAATAGTGTCCCATCACTGGTATCAGTGGGAGGAATAGTGTCCCATCACTGGTATCAGTGGGAGGAATAGTGCCCCATCATAGGTGTCAGTGGGGGGAGGAATAGTGCCCCATCGTTGGTGTCAGTGGGGGGAGGAATAGTGCCCCATCGTTGGTGTCAGTGGGGGGAGGAATAGTGCCCCATCATTGGTATTAGTGACACCAATGATGGGGCACTATTCCTCCCACTGACACCAATGATACTTACCTTGCTGACCCCTGCTCCAGCCTGGGCTCGCTCGCTCCCTCCCTCTCCCATGGTACAGACACTTACCGGTCAGATGTCTTCCTTCTCCGGCCACTCTCCTCCTCTTCACTCACTCGATCTTCGCGGTGCCGCTGGGCTCCTCCTCTCCAAGCTCCACCTCCTCGCCGGTAATTGGCCGCCTGTGTGCCTCTCCTGAGCTACAGTTCCGGCGGCCAATCACCGGCGAAGGATTGATCCCGGGGGTGTGCCCAGATGACAGGCACAGCATGTCATCCCGCCCACACCTGGAGACAGATAGAGGAGCGGTGTCTCGGTTCCTAAGTACATCGGAAATATGTGTTTTCCGATGGTCTTAGGCGACCCATGGGAAAGTGTCGTTCGACCCCCAAAGGGGTCGCGACCCCCAGGTTGAGAACCGCTGGTCTAGTGAATGTTTCAACCTAAAATTGTAAACAATGACCAGTATTCAAAATTTGTGCTTCAAAGACAAACATTTAATGTCAAAGATACATAATATTATCACTGGATGTAAGAGTAGAAATATGCAGATAAAGAGGATTTCTTTTGTATGTTTCGTTAGTGCTGAATGATGGGGGCATTTTAATGATAAACGTTTTGGGGACTTTAGAATCAAGGACTGGCCCTGAAACCCATGGATAGTTGACAACTGCCTTTAATCTTATCTTAAACTATGCTTTTATAATGAAACAGTGTAATGACACAATATAAGACAAGACCTCATAACAAAGAAATAAAATGCAAGGTTGAGCATTCAAACTTCCATTAATTACCGAACTATTTTGCAAATAAAAACCTCCCATTTTAATCTCCATTACTGAAAAGATGGCCCAAACTTGTTTTCAATACAATGCTAATTTCAAACAAACACCACTAAGAATTTGTGATATATTCAAGAAATTATGAATATATTTGAATGTAAATCATAGCAACAAGCCACAAAACATTTTTTAATTCATTAAGGAAATATTCAGGCAAATGGATTTCAGATATTCAGCCTCAATGGGATCTGAACCTTTCAAACAGTTCTTGAATATGCGCCTCACAAAACAATAGATGAGATGGCTACGATGAAAATTTTAGTCAATATACAATAATTGAAAAGCAAAGAATTTCAGCGAGTGCTACACAAACAACAGTAACTGCTAGGACACCAAAAAAGGCAACCACAAACCTCTCAATACAAATGTCAATAAAAAAGGTGCAGCGCTATTAACGAAATAATAAACAGAATAGCTGAGTCAAGAAAAATTAATGTTGGATGCATAAAATTAACATATAAACATACATAAAGTTAAATAAAGTGCAGAGTACTCATAACCACACGGTGGTGGTAGTAGTGGTAAATAGTCCAAAAAATTGAACGTGAGGATCTCATCAGATCAAAACCAAAATGCTTGGATTTCTATTCCAGGGGTGACAGATGATGTGACTGAATAAGTGAAAGGCGCACTCACCAGAAGCGCACTTAAAACACGCATTTGAGATTACTACTGTCTCATTAGGTAAATTTAGGTCATCTGCTCCAAAATCAGGTCAGGCTCCTGTTCACCTCTAGGTCCCTTGACCGGTATCACAGCGTCGGGTCACCACTATAGTAGGCTCTGTGAATGATGCACTCACAGAGAGAGCCCAACAAAGGATGCCACATAGCATGATACTGTTTAAAAGGAGTTTATTCCACAAAACAAGGTGTATAACAAGAGGAAAAACACTGACCATATATAGTTCAGGATGGCCACCATCGGTGGCATGACGTCTGTATGCTGTGCAATAATTGAAATTGATAACGTCTACATTTTGTGATCATGGGAATGGTTATTTTTGCAATCTGAAAATAAAAAATCAGTGGTTAATGCAACTCATGAGTTACCTGCGTTGGAGCAAAAAAGCCCCTAAAAGCAGTTACAACAGAGGCAATGTTAGCCAGTCTATAACCTGACTGTTAAAACAGCTTCTTTCCCCCCTTAGCCATATAACATTTCAACAACCCTGTTAATATACTTTTTTTTTTTTTTAAAAAGGCATACTTGTAAAAGATTACAGTATTCACCTTTCCTGCTGGCGGTACCACTGGACACCACTTCAATCCTGAGAAATCTTCAAGTAAAGTCCTTAGGGAAATCAGCAATTCCAGTAGTGTTGATTTTCAAGACTTCTGACGCTGTCACTGGTTCCTCCCAATGATCTCCACACATTAAAACATAAAGGTCAGAGGGAGGAACCAGTGAGAGCTACAGGAGACCAGTTGATTGACACTAATGGTAGAGTTAGCTTCCCTTCAGATTTCACAAAAAGGTGTTTCAGGATTAGAGCAAAGTTTAACCATGCAGTCAGGGGGAAAGGTATGTACTGTATTCTTCTTCAGGTATGGCTTCATTTAATAAAATTTGCTTAGTAATAGGATTTCTTTAATACCTCCCCTTAGTGCTATCTTGATGCAAAAGTAGAATTTTGGAAGAAAATTTCCAATCCATTCCATTAAGTTAGCTTACATTTGTATTGCAGCACCCCAATTTGTGACTGTTAAAATTGTTAGTACTGTGTGGCTAATAGAGTTGGGCTTGATGTTCAAGTTGAACGCAATTTTGACTTGAACATCAGCCATTCATTTGTTCAGTGAACACACGAATGGTAAGGCCGAGGGCGTTCAGCGGGCTGTTCATCCTCTGCACCCCATAATGCACTGCACCCTGACAGTGTATTGTGATTGGACAAAGCAATGCACCTGAGCATAGGTCAGCGGCAATGCTTTGGCCAATCACAACACATGATGATGTCACAAGGGGGTGGGTTCACATGAGTGATGTCACTGGGTGGCCCCGTTCCTTAGATATTTAAGAACTGTCCGGCCAGCGCAGCTGTCAGACAATGGAAGCCAGTATCCAGAGTGTAGCTTTTTTTTCTTTTTTTGGGTCGGCGGTCAAAGACGGTCTTCTGTCATTATTTTACACTACACTTTTTTTTTTTGTGAATGTACCTCATACTCGTTCACATTGGGGGGTGAGATCTGTGGGCCCCCTTGTTAAAGGAAGCTTTTAGACTCTGATTTGCCTCCCTGCCCGTAGACCCCCACAACCACTGGCCATGATTGAGGGGAAGAGGCCCTTGTCCCAATCAGCATAGGGACAAGGTGCTTTGGGGTAGTCTCCTCTGCCCCAACGCACCCCCCCATGTTGAGGGCATGTGGCCTGGTATGGTTCAGAAGGGGGGGCACTCGCTCACCCCCCCCTCTGACCTTCCAGACTGCATGCTTGGATGATGGTCTGGTATGGATTTTGGGGGGGACCCCCATGCCATTTTTTTTATATTTTGGCATGGGGGTTCTCCCCCAAATCCCCGCCAGACACATAGGACTTGGTATGGATGTGGGCGAGGACCCCACACCATTTTGTTTTTGTTAATTTTTTAATTGCCAGCAATTCTTTTTACATTCAGCTGTCGGCAGGAATGTTTTCACTACTAAAATACTGCATGATTTAATAATATAACTCATGCTGTATTTTAGTAGCTGTGCAGTATCTTACCACATACTCGGATGAGGTAAGATACTGCTAAGTGAATTGTCCTGGTTCAATGTCAAACTCTTGTTAGAACCAAATGGGCGAGAGGGGTGTTCGGCTAATCACTAATGGCTAGTTTGTGCCTGCACTTTTATATTCACACAAACATTGTGAAGTCATTGAGACACTACTGATATGTATTTCTGAAGAGTCTTCCACACAGTTCACCTCATATTCACATATTAGTTTAAATCCTAGAAATGTTGCAGTTTCCTGATTGGACTCATACACCTGATTGGACTCATAATCAAGCTTATCTTAAGGCAGTTTCTCCTTCTTACTAGCAATCACCTCCTTTTCCATTTTGTCCAACCTCTCATTTGTCCAACGATGTGGTGTGGCGATGGGTGCCAGGTTTTCACCCTCTCTCACCAACCTCTACATGGGTTAGTGGGAGAGGGTGAAGATATTTGGACCTGACAACCTGTTCCACCCCTACATCCAATTTTTCAGACGCTACATAGATGATTTGATCTTAATTTGTTCTAGTGAGTTTGGGGATTTGGAAAGTTTTTTGTCGTATCTCAAAAACAATGAACTTAACCTCAGCTTCACTGGACAGATGAGCGATCACAGCATTAGTTTGTTGGATGTCACACTGAGGGATTGTGAGGGTCTAGTTGTCACCAGTTTGTATAGGAAACCCTTATCAGGCAAAAACAAGAGCTGACTCAGGACATCCCAAACACACAGATAAAGGGATTCCTGTGGGACAGTTCCTACGATAGCGTAGGACCTGCGATAAGGATGAAGATTTCAATAGAGAGGTGACACACATGAGGGATCGCTTTTTACAAAGAGGTTATCCAATGCCCATGATAGATTGTGCTGTGGGTATAGCTAACAATACTAACAGAAACAACTTATTAATAACAAAGGAGAGGTGTAATTCCAGGCAAGGACCACCCATTTTCTCCATTGCTTTCAGCTTAGAGTTTGGGAGGATTAAAAGGATCATTGAGCACCATCTTCCCATACTTCTGAATGATGACATATTTGCACAAATATTATCCAATGGTACTAAAATTGTTTCCTGACGTGCACCAACTTTGGGCAATACTCTGTCCTCTAGCTATTTCTCCTCTAGAACAACTCAGAGAACATGGTTGAGTTTTAAGGGTAACTATAGGTGTGGTATAGATGGCTGTCCCTGTTGCTCTTGTATTAAGAAAGGGGAGGAATTTAGATCCACGGTTAGTGGCAAGGTTTACAGGATCAAGAACTTCATCTACTGTAATACTAAGCATCTAATATATTTGATCAGCTGTAGAAGTTGCCAAGTACAATATGTTGGTAGGACAACTAGGAGGCTATGAGATTGCCTCCATGATCATGTTTATGACATACAAAAGAATCATTCTACCAATGTCGCTATTCATTTTAACAGTGCTCATGGAGGTGACCTTAGTACTTTGAGCATACAGGGCATTGAGAGGGTGGACAGGTCCCCTAGGGGTGGAGATAGCTTTAGATTGCTGTGCAAACGTGAAGTCTTTTGGATTTTTTATTTGCGTACTCATATTCCTAATGGTTTGATTTTGAATGATATCTTACCCATTTTTCTGAGTCACTTCCTTGCCCAGCCATGGCCCCCTCCCTCTCTGATGTGATTATGTTTTACCAGCTTTTTGAATATATGCGTTTGATCACATGCGTTTACTTGGTGCTGATCTTTTTCGATTATTGTCTCTGCCCATCACCTTATTAACCTTTTTGGTCTTTATTATATCTGGTATGGTGAGGATAGGACAGGGACTTTGTCATTGATCTGAGACATAATTATTTTTATAATTTGTATATCTTCTTATTTGGGATGGATCCAATATACATACAGTTATACATGATGTGGTGTTTTCTTCATGGTATGTTATTTTTTGTTTCTTCTTCCCATACATTCATTACAGCTTTATTTTCATTTTTGCCATCTTCATTGTGTAACGCAGAAATTATTGCACATATCCTGTGGTTGGTGCGTTGCACTTTGGGGATGTTAAAATTGTTAGTTGCAGAACTGTTTTTACCTTTAAATCTGTTTGGTGTAGCAAGAGGTGGACCCAGTGTTGATTAGGAGAAACAGCTGATTCTGGTGCTTAAAACCAACACTTTTTACATGGGTCCACTGGGTAATGAATAAACACTGTCTTTAGCGTGAAATGCGTTTACCTGCCAGTCCCCCACTGTATTTCCACTGTCTGAATTGGTTTTATCTTGGTTCAATAAAGTGGATTATTTGGAGTGCAGCTGATGGGATGTCCTTTGTTCTCATCAAATGCAGTTTAATGTATTTGTTTAGGAAATAGAGAGTAACACTGCACTCTGTTTATAGTAAACACCTGTCATTAGTTGAACTTGCAGTCTCTGATTACTCTAATGGCATAACATTTTCAAAAAATGATACCTTGTTTTAGTAGATAAGACTTTTCTTCCTGTGCAAACCAGTAATGCCCAAAATAAATCCAAAGTTCTTTAATTGGTACAAATAAACTGTTGCAAAGATGTATTGCAGATGTCCACAGCCAGGGAAATGATTTGCTGTGCTCTACAGAACTCTTCATCATTCATTCATGAGGCATAATAGTCCCTATAAGTGTCTGTAATTATGCCATGTATTATGCTTTTTTAATGATTTGTCATTTATAGCAGAAACCATGCCTATATAAATTAAGATTCTACAGGAACATTATTTCTTTGCTATCTTAGCAAAGCATGGCAACTGAGTGAAGGAATGTGACTGCTTCTCTTTCAGTGTTTCTAGCTGTTAACTCTAGAAGAGTTAACTAGAAGGCTGCATAGGAGTTAACTAGAGTTAACCTGAAATACACATTACATGGGTGCAAGTGTGTTTTGTTTTTTCTGTTTTAGACATCTTTTGAGGCAATTAGGCTCAATTCTTCACATTTCCAGCATTAAACAAATTTAAGGATCCATTTCATCTAGGTGACAGTAGTTTTCAAATCTCATTGGATTCAGCTAAAAATAACTTTTCTTTTAATAAGGCTCCCTGCCCTGTGGTGTTAAAGTGGAGATAAACCTTCCTATCCTTTTCAGCCAGGGAAACGGCCATCTTAGTAAAAAATAGGTTTAGAGGTTCAAATATAAATTACTGTATCACCCAATATATGGCTTCCACCCAGTAGCCAAAAAGCATGCAGACCAAAAAAGAGATTTGTGAAAAGAGATTCACAAGAAATCGGCTACATTATGGACAGAATGCGATACTCAGAAAAATTTCCAAAAATGATGCTTTATTACACATTAATGATTGACAATTGGGCAATCGCCCTGGTTTACCATCACCTCAGTATGAGACAATACACACAGATCTAAAACCATTAAAATCACACCAAGACCGGTCTGGATATAAATGTGCTGCAAAGGCTATGACAACCATAGTCTAAAGCATTTGCAGCACCGCACATAGGTTACACTCCCTGTAGGAGGTGTTTTCAAAAAATTGTACCATAGGTATATAATATCACATGCTATGCATATAAGCAAATACAGTTACCATGTGGAGAGAAGCATAACCCTAGGCCTATACAAGGCAATGTGGGTAAAAAATTGAATGAAAAAAGGGGGGGATAAACCCCAGTAATATAATTATGGATTCATGCAGTACAACCCTATGAAGGCACATGTGGTTGGGGCCCATCTATCTGTGGTAGACGAAAATAGTTGCAAAGATTCTTATAGATGAAAGAGTCCCTGTTGGTGTCTTGATGGCATGTGATATTATATACCTATGGTACAATTTTTTGAAAACACCTCCTACAGGGAGTGTAACCTATGTGCGGTGCTGCAAATGCTTTAGACTATGATTGTCATAGCCTTTGCAGCACATATATATCCAGACCGGTCTTGGTGTGATTTTAATGGTTTTAGGTCTGTGTGTATTGTCTCATACTGAGGTGATGGTAAACCAGGGCGATTGCCCAATTGTCAATCATTAATGTGTAATAAAGCATAATTTTTGGAAGTTTTTCTGAGTATCGCATTCTGTCCATAATGTAAATGGCCATTTTAGCCTCTGATTGATCTGCAACTGCCATGGTGCTGCACATGTGATCAGTTATGACACCAGCCATTTGATGGTTTGACAGTTTGGTTGAGAGCACAAGCAAATGAGACAGTTAGCATTTCCGGCATGCTCTGAATGCAACTGTTTTTTGTAACCGTTAAATTGATGGATTTAGTTCTGTGAATCAAGCTTAATCTTACAGTAATCAGGTCCCAGTTGAACTGGCAGTGGATGCACGCTATTTAGGGTGATATTCTGCAACAGCAATACATTATTATTATTATTATTATTATTATTATACAGTATTTATAAAGCGCCAATAGTTCGCTCAGCGCTGTACATTACAGAGGGGGACAGAACATGTGACAGAACATAACCAATACAATGCAAAACATGAGGGGATACATATCAACAAATTAGAAATGTATGCTCATCAGTTCAGTGTAATCTGACCAAAGAAAGTTGATTTCTGCTTGCATTGATCATCTTATCAGAATTCTTTGTAGTAACAGATTTATTTAAAGGTAATCCTAATTTGAAGGTTAACTGTATACCAAACATTATATTTACATTTTTATCGGATAAGGATGGGTTGAATCACCAGTTTTTTCTGCCTTTCGTAGACTTCTGTGGTGAGATTTTGGCAATGTGATGTGAAGCTTTGCCCCTCTAAAACATCCAGAGAAAGAGTTGTTCTCTTGCAGCTGAATGTATTTGTTCTACTTTATTCATATTCTTTTGGGGAGAATGACAACATCATTTGATATGGTAATGGCTGAACTGTAATGGCTATACTGTAATTTCTGGTGAGGATTTTTATGTCTGTAATTATATAAGTGGCCAGGATACAGTTTTCAAGTAGTCCATAAAACTGAAATATCGGTTTTAGATGACGTTACTAAAATGATGCAAATAGCAGTGATGAATAGCAGTCCATGGAAACATGAAATTAAGATTCAACAGCTGAATAATGACAGTAATTTTTTATGGGTTGCTATGGATTGTCATTGCTCACTTAAAGTTCATATGCAATTGAACAGATACAGATGGACAACACACACGCACACACACACAACTGTGTGCACCATTATTTGCTGAAGGAGATACATAGAATTGTCACTATCATAGTTTTAGTAACATTTTAATAAAGACGCAGAGAGCATTATAATAACAGTGAAGTCTCGAGCAAAGGGTATTACTATTAAACTATTTTCAGTGGTAACTTTAGTCATTTAAAGATCCAAGTCAAACAAGTTTCATGGCCAAGAATTTATGCTAAACATCTGGCTTTGTTGGCAACTATGGCAGTTTGCCTCTACTGTGCCTTATTTAAAGCATTTTTACAGAAGGAGGGACATTGACTCTTAAAATGTCAGAACATTTTTTTTTCAGTTGGCAATTAATAGAATCCTTGTAATTGTTGAGTCTTTAGATTTGCATTACAGGTGAAACTCAAAAAATTAGAATATTGTGCAAAAGTTCATTTATTTCAGGAATGCAACTTAAAAGTTGAAACTAATATATGAGATAGACTCATTACATGCAAAGCAAGATAGTTCAAGCCGTGATTTGTCATAAGTGTGATGATTATGGCTTACAGCTCATGAAAACCCCAAATCCACAATCTCAGAAAATTAGAATATTGTGAAAGGTGCAATATTCTAGGCTCAAAGTGTCCCACTCTAATTAGCTAATTAAGCCATAACACCTGCAAAGGGTTCCTGAGCCTTTAAATGGTCTCTCAGTCTGGTTCAGTACGAATCACAATCATGGGAAAGACTGCTGACCTGACAGTTGTGCAGAAAACCATCATTGACACCCTCCATAAGGAGGAAAAGCCTCAAAAGGTAATTGCAAAAGACGTTGGATGTTTCCAAGGTGCTGCATCAAAGCACATTAATAGAAAGTTATATGGAAGGGAAAAGTGTGGAAGAAAAAGGTGCACAAGCAGCAGGGATGACCGTAGCCTGGAGAGGATTGTCAGGAAAAGGCCATTCAAAAGTCAGGCTGGAGTCAGTGCATCAAGAGCCACCGCACACAGATGGACCCTGGACATGGGCTACAAATGCCGTATTCCTCTTGTCAAGCCGCTCCTGAACAACAAACAACGTCAGAAGCATCTTACCTGGGCTAAAGAAAAACAGAAAAACCTGGTCTGTTGCTCTGTAGTCCAAAGTCCTCTTTTCTGATGAGAGCAACTTTTGCATCTCATTTGGAAACCAAGGACCCAGAGTATGGAGGAAGAATGGAGAGGCACACAGTGCAAGATGCTTGAAGTTCAGTGTGAAGTTTCCACAGTCTGTGTTGATTTGGGGAGCCATGTCATCTGCTGGAGATGGTCCATTGTGCTTCATTAAGTAAAGGGTCAATGCAGCCGTCTACCAGGAGATTTTGGAGCACTTCATGCTTCCTTCCACAGACGAGCTTTATGGGGATGCTGACTTCATTTTCCAGCAGGACTTGGCACCTGCCCACACTGCCAAAAGCACCAAAACCTGGTTCAATGACTGTGGGATTACAGTGCTTGATTGGCCAGCAAACTCGCCTGACCTGAACCCCATAGAGAATCTATGGGGCATTGCCAAGAGAAAGATGAGAGACATGAGGCCGAACAATGCAGAAGAGCTGAAGGCCGCTATTGAAGCATCCTGGTCTTCCATAACACCTCAGCAGTGCCACAGGCTGATATCTTCCATGCCACACTGCATTGAGGCAGTAATTGCTGCAAAAGGAGTCCAAACCAAGTACTGAGTACATATGCATGCTTATAATTTTCAGAGGCCCGATATTGTTCTATGTACAATCCTTGTTTTATTGATTGCATATAATATTCTAAGTTTCTGAAATTGTGGATTTGGGGTTTTCGTGAGCTGTAAACCATAATCATCACTATTATGACAAATCATGGCTTGAACTATCTTGCTTTGCATGTAATGAGTCTATCTCATATATTAGTTTCATCTTTTAAGTTGCATTACTAAAATAAATGAACTTTTGCACGATATTCTAATTTTTCGAGTTTCACCTATATGTCTTCTGCCTTGCTTGTATCATGCATCCCATACACAATAAACAGTTTGTTTTATCCATAATCATTATTTTATACATTACCATGAACTGTTTGTGAAATGATCTGGTTAGTGTGTTCAGTGGTGGTAGAGATTAGGTCTGTAGCAGTTGACCCTGAATTCAAACATTGCTTGCAGTATTTGTATTGTGTCTGCTGTCCCAAGGGTTGATAAGGGACACCTCTGTTCAGCCTATCAGTATTTAATTTCTGGGTCATAAATAGGAATGAACAGTTTGGCTTGGGTTCAGTTTGTGGTCCATTTGCTGAACCCATCATAAATGCCACAAAACTGCATGTTTTATTCTAAAACCATTTGTAAACCATTATACATACCCAGTGAATAGACTAGCTTCAGATGAAACACAGAGATTACACAAATGCTCTTGCATGCATTGTACCTGTTTATCTGCAGCCCTCTAACATCTGCAGTCTTCCAAAGCATGTTTTACACCTGCTGTGTGCTAGAGGGCACCAGACAAGCTTACTAAAGAAATCACCATTAAAGGGTTATTATTTCTCAGAAAAAAGCCATAAGCTTTTTGTACTGCTGGAACTTTTACTAGTCTGGTGATTTATTGTTATTTAGGCATTTTTACTAGGATGCATTTTTACCGCTTCAAGTCCGGACACTTTCAACCTCTTCCAGTCCAGGCCAATTTTCAGCTTTCAACGCTGTCGCACTTTGAAAGACAATTGCGCAGTCATGCAACACTGTACCCAAATGAACATTTTATCCTTTTTTTCACAGAAATAGAGCTTTATTTTTCTGGTATTTGATCACCACTGGGATATTTATTTTTTACCATATAAAAGAAAATTTTGTAAAACAAAATATATATATATATTTCTGCTTACTTTGTGTTATAAACTTTTGCAAATAGATAATCTTTCTTCATAAATGTAGACCAAAATGTATTCTGCTACATTTGTGAGTAAAAATAACCCAAAGCAGTGTATATTATTTAGTCTGTGAAAAACCTGGTCTGTTGCTCTGTAGTCCAAAGTCCTCTTTTCTGATGAGAGCAACTTTTGCATCTCATTTGGAAACCAAGGACCCAGAGTATGGAGGAAGAATGGAGAGGCACACAGTGCAAGATGCTTGAAGTTCAGTGTGAAGTTTCCACAGTCTGTGTTGATTTGGGGAGCCATGTCATCTGCTGGAGATGGTCCATTGTGCTTCATTAAGTAAAGGGTCAATGCAGCCGTCTACCAGGAGATTTTGGAGCACTTCATGCTTCCTTCCACAGACGAGCTTTATGGGGATGCTGACTTCATTTTCCAGCAGGACTTGGCACCTGCCCACACTGCCAAAAGCACCAAAACCTGGTTCAATGACTGTGGGATTACAGTGCTTGATTGGCCAGCAAACTCGCCTGACCTGAACCCCATAGAGAATCTATGGGGCATTGCCAAGAGAAAGATGAGAGACATGAGGCCGAACAATGCAGAAGAGCTGAAGGCCGCTATTGAAGCATCCTGGTCTTCCATAACACCTCAGCAGTGCCACAGGCTGATATCTTCCATGCCACACTGCATTGAGGCAGTAATTGCTGCAAAAGGAGTCCAAACCAAGTACTGAGTACATATGCATGCTTATAATTTTCAGAGGCCCGATATTGTTCTATGTACAATCCTTGTTTTATTGATTGCATATAATATTCTAAGTTTCTGAAATTGTGGATTTGGGGTTTTCGTGAGCTGTAAACCATAATCATCACTATTATGACAAATCATGGCTTGAACTATCTTGCTTTGCATGTAATGAGTCTATCTCATATATTAGTTTCATCTTTTAAGTTGCATTACTAAAATAAATGAACTTTTGCACGATATTCTAATTTTTCGAGTTTCACCTATATGTCTTCTGCCTTGCTTGTATCATGCATCCCATACACAATAAACAGTTTGTTTTATCCATAATCATTATTTTATACATTACCATGAACTGTTTGTGAAATGATCTGGTTAGTGTGTTCAGTGGTGGTAGAGATTAGGTCTGTAGCAGTTGACCCTGAATTCAAACATTGCTTGCAGTATTTGTATTGTGTCTGCTGTCCCAAGGGTTGATAAGGGACACCTCTGTTCAGCCTATCAGTATTTAATTTCTGGGTCATAAATAGGAATGAACAGTTTGGCTTGGGTTCAGTTTGTGGTCCATTTGCTGAACCCATCATAAATGCCACAAAACTGCATGTTTTATTCTAAAACCATTTGTAAACCATTATACATACCCAGTGAATAGACTAGCTTCAGATGAAACACAGAGATTACACAAATGCTCTTGCATGCATTGTACCTGTTTATCTGCAGCCCTCTAACATCTGCAGTCTTCCAAAGCATGTTTTACACCTGCTGTGTGCTAGAGGGCACCAGACAAGCTTACTAAAGAAATCACCATTAAAGGGTTATTATTTCTCAGAAAAAAGCCATAAGCTTTTTGTACTGCTGGAACTTTTACTAGTCTGGTGATTTATTGTTATTTAGGCATTTTTACTAGGATGCATTTTTACCGCTTCAAGTCCGGACACTTTCAACCTCTTCCAGTCCAGGCCAATTTTCAGCTTTCAACGCTGTCGCACTTTGAAAGACAATTGCGCAGTCATGCAACACTGTACCCAAATGAACATTTTATCCTTTTTTTCACAGAAATAGAGCTTTATTTTTCTGGTATTTGATCACCACTGGGATATTTATTTTTTACCATATAAAAGAAAATTTTGTAAAACAAAATATATATATATATTTCTGCTTACTTTGTGTTATAAACTTTTGCAAATAGATAATCTTTCTTCATAAATGTAGACCAAAATGTATTCTGCTACATTTGTGAGTAAAAATAACCCAAAGCAGTGTATATTATTTAGTCTGTGTAAAAGCTATAGAGTCTACAAACTATGGGATATATATCTGAAAATTGATCAGTTGAGACCCTAAAATGCCAGACACTGGTATGAAGTATGGCAGTGATCAGGACATGGATATGATGTATAGCATTGATTAGAAAACTGGTATGGGGTATGGCAGTGATTCAGACACTGGTATGACATATTGGGTGATCAGAACGTTGGTAGGTGGTACGGTAGTAATCAGGATGCTGGTATGGGGCATGGTAGTGATCATGGCGCTGGTATGGGGTATGGCAGTGATGAGGATGCTGGTATGGCGGTGATCAGGACATTGGTTTAATGTATGGCTGTGTTTTTGTGAGCACTGGGACAGGAGTTGGCTGCAATTTTTTATTAGAATTATACTGGGGCAGTGATCATAGACAATGGGGAAATGATCAGGGACACTAGGGCTGGCTGGCACTGCAGTCTGTGAGTGTACAAGCTGCCTGACAGGCTGCTGTACACTCACAGGCTTCAGCATCACTTCTCAGCTCTCAGAGTGAGAGCAGAGAGAACTGATGCTTGCTGCCATTCTCTATTGTTTTCTATGTGATTGTGATTGGACACAGCAATCATATGGTACAATACCATGTAACCACCCAGTAATGTATATTGTACTTGCTCAATACTCATTATTTAAGAACTTTATCTAGGCTGAAATTTTAAAAAGAGAGACACGAGGCAGATTTTAATCCAAAAACCAATATTAAAGAGTATCATTTCAGAAAAAAGCCATCAAAATATTGTACTGACTACTTGCACAATACTTGAACACTTTGACTAGGTCACAGTTTCACAGGGAGATACCATCCAGATTTTAATATAGAAATCTAAGTTAAAGTTTATAATTTCACAGATAAAAGCCAGAAATATTGTTCTGACTTAACAGACAGTATGCAAGCAGTTAGTACTAATCCATAATTTCACAAAGAGACAACAGGCAGTTTTTTCATCAAGAAATCAAAATTAGAGTGTAGGATTTCACCAAAAAAACAGAAAAATATTGTACTGATTCCATACACAGTTTTTAGACAATTTTTACTAGGCTGCCATTTGAAAAAGGGATATTGCAGGCAGCATTTCATTTTTAAAATACCAACATTAGATTTTTTTTTTATTTCATAAAAATCGACCAAAATATTTTAATGATTACATGCACAGTACTTAGCCATGTTTACTAGGCCACAGTTTCATAGGGAGTCACCAGCCAGCTTATAATCAATAAATCAAAATTAGAGTGTATCATTTGTATTGACACTATTCGCATTAAGCACTTTTACAAGAGCAGATTTTGAAAGAAAAGAGACACCTACCAGCTTTTAATCAAGAAATCGACATTAGAGTGTATTATGTCTCAGAAAAAATTTGTAAATTATTTTACTGACTCCATACACGATATGCACTATTACTAGGGAGTATTTTGAAAAAAAAAGCACCAAGCAGCTTTTAAATCAAGAAATCAATATTATAGATTATTATTTTACAAAAAAATATGAAAAATATTTTACAGACTGCATGCATGGTACTAGACCTTCACATGGAGACACCAGCCAACTTTTATTCAAGAAATCACATTTAGAGTGTATTATTAAAAAAAAAAAGCCAGCAAAACACTGTTTTTACTCCATACACGTTATTTAAGCATTTTTTCTAGGCTACGTTTTTAACCACTTCCCACCCATAGGATGTTATATGAAATCCTGGACTTGAAATGGAGGTATCGGGATGATGGTTGCAGCTACCTGCATCCTGGTATCTTTTTTTTTTGGCTGGCGATCCTCTGTAAAGTAAAAGCAATCCTTCCTGGGTGATCAGGGAGCCAGAGACTGAAGCTGGCGCTATCGCCAGCTTACCATAGAGCTGAACAAGGACTAGAACGTCCCCATCTTTATGGTATTAGAAACTGGAAGCAACAAGTATTTTGGCACTCCTGGTTTCTCAAGATGTCAGCGAAGCAATTTTTGGCTTGGAAAAGTTATATTATTAAGTCATGCAGTATTTTAGAATGAAACATTCTTTAATGTTTCAGCTGTCAGCGGGGTTCCCTGCTGACAGCTGAATGTCAAAAGAATTGTTGGCATTGCTTGCCAGTTAAAATTAAAAAAAAAGCCCTTCAGTTCTGGTATGGATTTTGAGGGGCACTCCCCTTTCCTGACCTGCCGGGCTGCATGCTCGGATATGGGTGTGGTATGGATTTTGGGGGGGGACCACCACGGCATTTTTTTTTTATTTTGGCGTGGGGGTTCCCCCCAAAATCCATACCAGACCCTTATCCAAGCATGCAGCCCGGAAGGTCAGGAAATAGGGGGATGAGCAAGTGCCCCCCCCCTCCTGAACCATACCAGGCCACATGCCCTAAATCAGGGGTGGGTGCTTTTGGGCGGGGGGGGCTCTCCCCCAAAGCACCTTGTTCTCATGTTGATGGGGTCAAGGACCTCTTCCCCACAGCCCTGGCCATTGGTTGTGGTATTTTGCGGGCAGGGGGGTTATCGGAATCTGGTACATGGTACCGCTACCCATTCACAAAAAGAAATGTAGAAAAAAGTGACAGGAGACAATCTTTGACAAGTCCTTAATTAAAAACAAAAATTTTAAAAAGTCCCCGAAGTAGATCCAACGTCAATCACGATGCTCCACCGCTGATCTGAAAAAAGAAAAATTTCAAAATCGGTCTAAAAATTAAAAAAAAAAGAAAACTACATCTCCCAGAGGAAGCCACGAGTCTCTGTGGCGTATAGCGTAGGGGAGGGGCAGTGACATCACCACGCATCCACACTGAGACACGGCGAGTATTGACAGTGTGCGCAGGCACACCAACGAGGCTAACCTTACCGCAGTCGGCGATTTATATATATACAAAGCGCATTTATGTCTTTTCAAATGTGAGTGCATTACCAACGCACATTAAAGTCTTACACCCCAGATAAGACACTATGCATCTTCTCTTCTTTTATATATACACCACTCGAGGAGGATGTGATCAAGTAGCCAGCTGAGGAAGGAAAGGATTCTGTTTATTACACTGACCTACGGTGCATCTTCTATTGTATACTGCAGTCACCATATCTTAATCATTAAGTTTAAGATCACCACCGGACTATCAACTAAAGTACCTATTGTATAATAGTGTCTAAGATTTAATGCATTGTAATGATCGGTATAAGGGATATATGTACATACACATAAGGTACACAATTATGTTTATAGATTAATTTACGTTTTTGATGGTGCATGATTAATAGAGCGCGGCATCACATGAATTCACTGTTTGTTAAAAACCGGTCTGCTCTCGCCGCTGGCTCCCACTGTCTGACAGCTACACCACGATGAGAGTTCTTAAATACTGTGATGACGTCACAAGGGTATGGGGTTATCCCTGCCCCATTGTTACATCATCATGCGCTGTGATTGGCCAAAGCACAGCATCTGACCTGTGGTTAGGTGCAGTACTTTGGCCAATCACAATGCACTGTCAGGGCGTAGTGAATTGTGGGGCGTGGAGGGCGGGCAGCCAACCAAATGCCCTTAGCGTTTGTGTATTAAGTCAACGCACGAACAGCCCATGTTCGATTTGAACCTATGTTTGACTTGAACATAAAGCCCATCACTACGTGTAACATAAAAAGTTGCAAAATCCACCATTTTATTCTCTAGGGCCTCTGCTAAATATACACTCACCTGCCACTTTATTAGGTACACCTGTTCAAATGGTAACACAAATTGGTAATCAGCCAATCACATGGCAGCAACTCAGTGCATTTAGGCATGTAGACATGGTGAAGACAACTTACTAAAGTTCAAACCGAGCATCAGAATGGAGAAGAAAGGGAATTTAAAGTTACTTTGAACGAGGTACGGTTGTTGGTGCCAGACAAGCTGGTCTGAGTATTTCAAAAACTGCCAATCTAATGGGATGGGGTCAGAGAAGAATGGGTAGACTAGTTGCTGTGACATTCAGATGGTAGGGTCAGAACTTGGCATAAACAACATGAAAGCATGGATCCATTCTGCCTTGTATCAACGGTACAGGCTAGTGGCAGTGGTAGAATGGTGTGGGGTATATTTACCTAGCACTAGCAAAGTGTACCTAATAAAGAAGCCGGTGAGTGTGTGTGTATATATATATATATATATATATATATATATATATATATATATATATATATATATACACACACACACATATACACATTGCATTGTTAGGGATAGGACCTATATCCGATTCCCATTTTTTTCTAGAGGGGAGATGAAATTTATGAAAAGAGCTCTCTAAAAGGGCTAAATACAGTAGGTAGCAGAAATAAGGCCTTTAGAAGAGGTTGCTTGAAAACTCTGTGCGGAAGATAACTTAGGGAGTCTTTCATTACTCCAAATGGGGGTATATTTAGTGAAGGAAGAAAACCCCTATAACTTCTTGACAGTGTCCCAAACCTGAAACAGCAGTATGCAGGTGAACATGTTGGAAAAAACAGAATGCCTTGACATCCCCTCCAAGGCATGCAATGGTGAGCGGCCCTGAAACACAAAGGATCGCAGAGAGTCCCACCATGCAATATGCTGCAATTTTCACAGCTAAACCCCCAGCCTCCTATTGTAAAAGTTCCAATTTAATAAGGGGAGCTTTATTCCTCTAAATTACGTTTCTAAATATGCCATTGACCTTAATAAGGATCTTCAAGGGAATCCAGACTGGGGAATTGTGTAAAAAAATATAAAAGTTGGGGCATCCATATCCTTTTTATTAGGTTTATACGACTTATTACTGAGAGAGAAAGTCTACAGCAAACTGTACCTTGAGTTTGAAATCTTGACAAAAATGGTGCGACTGATATATATGCTAACGGAGAAGATGTCATAGTCAATCCCAAATATTTAAAAGAACAACAAGATGCCAAGGTTGATGGTAAAGTATTAGATAGGGGATCTAATGGCAAAAGCATAGCCTTCTTACAGTTAATAGCCAACACTGAGAATCTAGCAAAACCATCTATTGTATATAGTTCATGGCTGCTGGCAGAGGTGACCGAAGATTACATATAAATAACAAAGCATCATCAGCGTGCAATGCAATCTTTTCTTCCATATTGCCTCTAATTATGGTTGATGCGTTTCATGCTGTGCTCAGTGAGATCCTCATAACCTGTCAAACCTCCTGAGCAGTCCACCTGATATCCACAGACAAACAAATCACCCAGGTGGGATCAATCAGTACATAGCTGTTTCAATCTCAAACACAGAGAGCTCTTAGTAAAGAGCCTCCCATAGTGATCAAAAGTTCTGATATGGGTGGATTGGTTGTTTGTTCAAGATGCCAATACCTACAGAGATGAGGCTATTCTTAAATGAATCTACTTATTCAAAATTAAAGGGGAATCCTACAACCAGTTTTAAAGGGATTTTAACCACTCTTCTTTGTGGGGGAATGCGTTTGGGTGTTTTTACGAAGCAAGCAGATTAAATGTTTATTCCACAGGCATCAGTGGGTCCTATATTTTTGCACTTTACTAAAACCCCTTGTGGGTAGACCTATAGTAGTCTGTATAGGCTCATTACAGTATATGAGAACATTAGTTTATGGGATGATCACCAGCTTCAACCGTTGGTGAAAAAACTTCATCAACCCCCTTACTCTTTGGGTCTTAACCACTTGCCCTCCTGAGGATTTACCCCCTTTCATGACCAGGCCATTTTTGGTGTTATGGCGCTGCATTACTTTAACTGACAATTGCGCGGTCATGCAACGCCGAACCCAAATAAAATGTACGTCCTTTTTTCCCACAAATTGTGCTTTCTTTTGGTGGTATTTTATCGCCTGTGCGTTTCTATTTTTTGTGCTATAAGCAAAAAAAGACCAGCAATTTTGATAAAAAAAAACAATATTTTGGACTTTTTTCTTTTAAACATGTCCAGTAAAAAAATTGTAAAAAAATCAAATTTCATCATAAATTTAGGCCAAACTGTATTCTGTTCCATGTCTTTGCTAAAAAAAAATCCCGGTGTTCGAAGGGAGTCCCTTCTTCATCAGAGCACTGATGAAGAAGGGACTCCCTCTGAAACACGTCAGCTATACTGAACACCCATTCCCCTGATGGGACTCACGCTATCTTCAAGTCCCTGTGAGGACTTACATGCCTGATTTCATTCGCTGTTTGTGAGTATATTTTTTACAATTAATACATTTTGGTTACTGGAGGTAATGCGCAAGGTTGGTGCGCTTCTCGTTTTCATTTCATTCTGCAGTATCAAGGGCGTAAACAATACCCCACCATTGGTGCCATTGGGCCCCATAGTTGGTGTTATTAGGATGAATTGTGTGCCATCATTGGTGTCATTGGGAGGAATTGTACCCCATCACTGGGGTCATCAGGAGGAATTGTGCCACTTTGTTGGTGTCGGGGGGGGGGAAATTGTGCTCCATTGTTGGTGTAAGTGGATGAAATAGTGCCCCAAGGGCCTGATAAAAGCATGTAAAGGGCTACATCTTGCCACAGTTTGGAGACCACTGATTTAGATCATTATAGTGATTATACCTAGATTCATAGAGAACATATTTTAGAGTGTTTGCAGTATTTGTTAACCCATAACTTTTTCTCGTTTGACAGCAGTTTCTACCTTCAGAGATGTGAAGCAGCTATGGGCGCTTCTTTTTTACTCTCTCTCACAATCAATAGATAGAATAGTGGATGGTGGTCAGCATCTTTGGGTGTATGAACTGCTTTCATACCATACATTAAGTTTTATCATTGCTACATTGACAACTTACTACTCATCAGTTCCACAGGTCTGGATACCATAGAAGGATGTCTGAATTATCTAAATGACAATCAAATGAACTTGAGATTCACTGGTTAGTGCTGAATCTATTTTTTTTCTGGATGTAACTCTTACAGGTAGAGAGAGACTATCCTGCAGGCTGATTCTTGGCACCCTGGTCATATCATTAGGAATTAACCAGTGGGTCAATTTCATAGATTATGCAGGATTTGTTCCAATGTGTTAATTTTTTAAAGGAAGGCTACACAGATGTGTGATTGGTTTTGCCAGAGAGGGTATTCTCAGCCAGTGCTGAAGAGAGCAGTCAGTATAGCTAGCATGGGCGAATCTAGGAGGGTGCTGGGGTGGGCTATGCCCCCCCAGATTTTAGTTGTGCCCCCCAAAGCCAACTCTAACCTGCCACTATACTGCCCTAACCTTCCACAATTCTGCCAGAATATGACACTATACCACCCTAATCTGTTACTTTACCGCCCTAGTTTGACACTATACAGTCCTTGAGTGACGCTATACTGATCACAGTTATCAGTTGTGTGGGGAGGAGAAGGAGCTCTGCTGCCTGTGCTCAGGCTGTTTGCAGTGTCTTCTGCCATGCCAGCAGTGAGCCCTGTCCTCTACCCTGCAGACCTCCCATCCTCTGTCCCCCGACATTTTGTACTGCACCCCCACATTGGACAGGCTAGATCTGGCCCTGATAGCTAGAACAGTAGATAGGAGTCATTTGCTGCATGATAAGGTTCAATATGTTGATTATCGTTGGATACCAGCAGTCTCCATTGCATATAGCCAGGAATATAAGGAAATAAAAAGCATTGTGGACTGTTATCTTCCAGTGTTGTATGATGAAGACATTTATGCCTGCATCTTATCTGAGGGAATTAGAACTGCCTATCAACAGGCTTTGTCCTTAGGTAGTCATTTCTCCCTAAGTTAGTTTTCCTTTGGGGTGGTGCAGAGTAATACCTGGCTCCATTTCATAGGTGATATAAGATATGGGTATGACAAATGTCCATGTCCCACCACATATGTAGGGGTGACAAATTTAGATTGAAAGTGAAAAAAAATTTAACATTAAGTATTTCATTAACTATAATACACAGTGTGTTATCTACTTCGTTTGCAAGATTTTCTTCATCCAGTATGTAGGGGAAACTACAAGAAGGCTGTGGGATCACCTCCATGATTACATCTATAATATAAAGAAGTAATATTTCACTAATACAGCAAGGCCTTTTTAATGATGTGCATGGAAGGGGGGGGATCCCTCAGCACTGCAGATACAGGGTATAAGAAAAACTCTGGTCCATGACAGTGAGTAGGATTCCTTCCGACCCCTATGCAAATGGAAAGTTTTGTGGATTTTATCTACAGATAAGGATCCTGGAAGGCTTAAACTTTGAATGAGATCTCCCTCATTTTTATGAGTGATAGATTCCATTCATCTATATTTTATACTGATATATGTGTTTTTTCATGGGTAGAGTTGTCACATATAGTCCCATAAGCAGGAGTTCAGTGATGTATTTTTAGGGATATATCATATTTTCTATTTTGTCTTTATCATTTGGGTGGCGGTATCCATCACTTTAGGTGATTTGGAATGTGTATTTATACTATTTATATTTGTCAGTTCTTTGTTTATTCTAAATTTGATGATTTTAGTTTTTATTTATGGGACTTCTGTTAGGTGTGTTTGACAGAGAAACAGACATGTGCTGATTGGTTCCACTTTGGCGATCTTCCTGTTTGTGGATGTCAGGTGGATTGCTCAGATGGTTTGACAGGTTATGAGGAAGCACTGAGCACAGCATGAAACACATCAACCATTTCTCCCTCCTTTCACTGTGTTTTGTAGCTGCTTTTATGGATATATTGTTGCACTAAAGATGGCATAAAGAAGATCCGTGGACTGCAGCCATCTGGATCTTTTTCTTGTGTTGGTATGAAATTGCAGGTTGGGCTGACACCCTTTATTTGCTGGTTTTTGAGTCCTGTGCTGTGGGCCAAACTGGAGCAGAGTGAGAATCTCTGATTGCTTATACAGTCATCATGACAGTACAAGCAATAATAGTGAACCCCCCACCACCTCCCCAAAGCAGTACAATGTCGCTATGGTGACAGTGCACGGCTCTGGTGACAGTATGTAAAAAATACTGTCACCAGAGCAAGTGGAGTGTCACTATGTTGACACTGTACTGCTGTGGCAGCGATCATTTACAAATGCTCACTTGCAATAGCAAGCAAGGCTTTCTTGACTTATAGGAATGGGGACTGCTTTAGATGATGCTACACCAAGCTATATTCCCTGACCACTTGTATAGAGGTGACCTTTGCAGTACATTGTTTTTGAAAAAATTTTGATTTGTGTGATACACAAAATGCAATGTCCGATACATAATCAGTTCAAACAGTGAAAAGTCTCACACATTTGGTATCCCCTGGTATCGCCTGGTACTCAGACGGAGAAGCAGGATGTGTTTTGGGGTGAAATTCTAAGTTTGCCTATGCTGTGTGTGAAAAATATCTTTTTAAATTGACAACATTGTGTAAAAAAAATAATTTCCTTTCCACACTTTTCAAAAACTTGTGGCAAAAATGAAGCCTTCAAAATCACCATGCCTCTTAAAAATCAAATCAGGGTGTTTACTGTCTAAAATGTGGTTTTGGCTCATTTTGTGGGTGTTTCTACTATCTTTGTGCTGCAGGGCTTCCAAAAATGTGATAGGTAGTCAGGAAATAACGTGTAACTTATGCCCCTAGAAAGCCTGAAGGTACTCCTTGGATTTTGGGCCCACCTATGTGGTTAGGTTGTGAAAAAGTGGTATTGTGTAGCAAAATGTGTTTTGTGGTTTATTCTAAGTATGCCTATGCTGTGTGTCAGAAATATCTTACAAATTGAAAGCTTTGTGTGAACAAATACATTTTCATTTTCAATCCTCATTTTCTAAAAACTTGTTGCAATAAAGGAAGCCTTCAAAAAACTAACCATGCCTCTTAGAAATGCCTCGGGGTGTTTGCTTTCCAAAATGTGGTCATTTTGTTGGTGTTTCCACTGTTTGGTGCTCCACGGCCTCCAAAATTGTTATAGGTAGTCAGGAAATTAGATGTGTTATTTATCCCCCTGAAACCTCTGAGGGTTCTTTTTGGATTTTGAGCACATATGTGGTATACCCATAATCGAGAAGTGTACCACACTAGCCACACTACCTTAGGGTATTTGCTTTCCAAAATATGGTCATTGTGTGGGTGTTTTGGCTGTCCTGGCACCTTAGGGACTCAAGAAATATAATAGGTAGTCAAAAAATTTGATGTGTAATTTATGAAAGCCCAAAGGTGCTTCTTGTTTTTAGGCCCCACCATTCATCTAGACTGTAAAAAAAAACTATTTATTTAATTTCTTCATTTTCCAAAAAATTGTGACAAAAAAATGACAAGTTAAAAAAACTCACTATGCCTCTTACTAAATACCTTGGACTATATATTTTGCAAAAAGGGGGTATTAGTCCTGTCGTGGCATTTTATTTCCTCAAAGCAGTATTAAACACCACTTGGACACTTGTACATATAGGTAGGCTTAAGCTTAAAGCTTACAGTACCTGTGGGTACAAAGTATAACTCCTAAACATGTACACTTTAGGAGATAGTCACTGTTTCTGCAGCAAGTGACATCACCAGGGGCATGAGCTCTGAAGGGATGGCATGGGAGTCATGACTCCCTGGTACATGCACAGGAAGTGATTTCATCACAGCTTAGCCATTCAAATGGCTAGAGCTCACGAATCTAGAAGGCAGACTGGGTGTAGATGGAAACCCTGTCAGTGGTGACAGCACACCGCTGGAGGGCTTTGTTTTATGGTAAGTCTTTCATAATGTGCTAGTATGCATCGCATTATGCCCTCAACATGTAGAGAGATTTTTTTTTTTAATGCAAGAGTTTACTACTGCTTTAAGAAATGTATTCAGTTCATCATGATTGATCAATTTTCAAAGATATATACCATAGTTTGTAGACACTATAACTTTCACACATACTAAATAATAAACACTGCTTGGGTTCCTTTACCAAAGAAATGTAGCAGAATACATTTTGGCCTAAATTTATGAAGTTAAATTTCATTTGGAAAATTTTATAACAAAAAAAAAAAGTAAGGTATTTTTTTTCCTTTATATAGCAACAAGTAAAAAAAATCAATGGTGACTAAATACCACCAAAAAAGCTCTATCCATCTAAAAAAAATGTATATAAAATTTATTTGGGTACAGCTCTTCATGACGGAGTAATTGCCATTCAAAATGCGTCAGTGCTAAAATCTGAAAAATTGCCTCGGCAAGTCTTAGTTCATAGGGTTCAATATTGAGTTGGCCCACCCTTTGCAGTTATAACAGCTTCAATTCTTCTGGGAAAGCTGTCCACAAGGTTTAGGAATGTGTCTATGAGAATGTTTGACCATTCTTTCAGAAGCACATTTGTGGGGTCTAGTACTGATGTCGGACGAGAAGGCCTGGCTCGCAATCTCTGCTCTAATTCATCCCAAAGGTGTTCTATTGAGTTGAGGTCAGGACTGTGCAGGCCACACAAGTTCCTCCACCCCAAACTCGCTCATCCATGTGTTTATGGACCTTGCTTTGTGCACTGGTGCGCAGTCATGTTGGAAAGGGAAGGGGCTATTCCCAAACTGTTCCCACAAGTTGGGAGCATGAAATTGTCCAAAATGTCTTGGCATGCTGACGCCTTAAGAGTTCCCTTCACTGGAACTAAGGGACAAAGCCTAACCCCTGAAAAACAACCCCACACCATAATCCCCCCACAACCAAACTTTACACTTGGTACAAGACACCAAGTACCATTTTCCTGGCAACTGCCAAACCCAGATATTTCCATCAGATTGCCAGACAGAGAACCATGATTCATCACTCCACTCCACTGCTCTAGAATCCAGTGGTGGCATGCTTTACACCAGTGCATCCACGCTTTGCATTGCACTTGGTGATGTAAGGTTTGGATGCAGCTGCTCGGCCATGGAAAACCATTCCATGAAGCTCTCTACGTACTGCTGTTGTGCTAATCTGAAGGACAGATGAAGTTTGGAGGTCTTTAGCTGTTGACAGTTGGCGACTTCTGCTCACTGTGGCCTTCAGCATGTGCTGACCCTGCTCTGTCATTTTACATAGCCTACCACTTTGTGGCAGAGTTGCTGTTGTTCCCAGAGGCTTCCACTTTGTTATAATACCACTAACAGTTGACCATGGAACATTTAGTAGCAAGGCAATTTCACGGATAGACTTATTGCACAGGTGGCAACCTATCACGGTACTACGCTTGAATTGAGCTCCTGAGAGTGACCCATTCTTTCAAAAATGTTTGTAGAAGCAGTCTGCATACCTAATTGCTTGATTTTATACACCCGTGGCCATGGAGGTGATTGGAACACCTGAATATAATGATTTGGAGGGGTGTCCCAAAACTTTTGACAATATAGTGTATGTTCACCATTTCTTTAATGACTTTGGATTGGCTCAATCTCATGGTCACCCAAAGTTTATCCCTAATCCTAAAATGTCTATAAGCTGTTCACACCAGTTAGCTGCATACCAGCAAAAAGGGGCAGAAGTAAGACGAGAGTTGATTTTGTAGCTAAAGATCTATGGATCAGGTACATCGAGGCTACTCTTGAGTAAGGCAGTGTTATGAAATATATCAGTAGGAGCAATGGCATAGCAATGTTATCACACAGAAGTGAGCAAGGAGAATGTATGGTGTGCACTGTCCTGTCTGAGAACACAACTGTATCCTTAGTGCTGGGAGAACACTTGAAAAAGGGTGTTTTATGATATATTTAAAATATTTTAATAAATGAAGTTAGCACTATGATGGTTGCCTCTTCTTTGTCATATAATATCAATTTATGTATATCACTGGAGTTGAGGAAAACTGAACCAAGGAGAGGTTCTTGTGTTATTTTGAAAACAACATTGGCACTGTTAGACTTATTTATTAATTTAAGGGTTCAATACCATTTAGTGAGTTGATTCCAGGGGCTGGAGTGTTTTCAAGTGGAGGTTGCCACATAGTAGAAGCAAGCATCTTCTCTGACATTTTGGTTGCTGCACTTTATTGATGATTGGTCACCTATATACATGCCACACTTTATTGAACATTTGCCCTCTGTGTACTTGTACAAAATTAATTTCATGTGGATCACCGACAATCACCTATGCCTTTTATGTATATTTGCATCTTATACACATGTGGTTTGATATTTATGGATTTATTTACATTATTATTATTATACAGGATATATATAGCACCAACAGTTTGTGCAGCGCTTTCACATGTTGAAGTGTTATTGTGAATTTAGTATTATATATTTGCACCCACAATTTGGCACTGTATAAATAAGAGCACCTTCCTCACTCTACTAAAAATGTATTTTTGTGTTTGCCTGCATACCTGTTGGAGAAGATTCCTGTCCTCACAAAAATTGAGGGGAGATTTCCCATTAGCAGCACATATAGCAAAAAAAAAACAGAAAAAAACCAAACCAATTCATGCTCTATCTAAAATAAATAAAACATTTTGTTAGGAGTTGGGTCTTTAAAGTCTACAACCAAGGGTGTAATTACAAATTATGGGTGCGACACAAAAACTTTCATAGGGCCCCATGCTAACTCTGTCTGTAGCAGCTTGCATTGTCAACTGTGATAATACATTCATTGATCTTAACATAAAGCAAACCTAAATCAAGGAAAGACAGTGGGAGAGCTTTCTGCATAGTTAGTACTAGGCACCATTTCTGTGAATAAAAGTTAAAGTTGTAGCAGCAATATAAAATAATTCTAATGCTATCAGCTGTCATATAATGTAGTAGCTGAGGAAAAGCTGTATCAGAAGTTCAGGAAAAGTTGTGCAAACTGTGTCCAAGAAAGGTAGGCATAGGACAAATGACTAGTCCCCATTTATGACTGAGGTCTCCCTGCAGCTGATTTTCCCCATTACTGACTTTCCGTGCTTGTGTCTCTGTGTGGAGGTGGCCATCTAGGTAAAAAAAAAAGAAAATTTCTTTCTAATGTCAGTGCTGCCCCACTCTAATGACTGGCAATGGAGGAATTATCAAGCAGCTGCAGGAAAGGATGAAAAAAAACACAGATCCAGAGAATGAATTAAACCAAAGTAGGGAGGACCCTAAACATCTTTCTCACCAGCAAGGAGAAATATAGGACAATAGCAACATAGTAGTGACTTCACAAAGAGACTAGCAGTCACAGGCATATAGTGGCTAAGAGTCTCACCTTGCAAATATACATGTACAATTGAGTACTGTCCATGATACTTTTTTTATTTGCACTAACATACAATTTTGAGAACAAGCTTTCGGGGAATGTCCCCTTCTTAGGGTCTAAGCAGTACTCAGTGTATTCATACCTGTTATGATGGGTCTGCCTGGATTTCCTGGCTTGTGGATTTTGGGCAGTATGTAGAAGTCCCCGATTTCTGGATGATCCGGAATCACATTTGTAAGTTCTGAATGTAGGTGGGCTGGAAGTGTTTTAATGAGACCTTTTAATTGCTTTGTAAAGTCCTGGGTTGGATCATAATCAAGTTTCTTATAGTAGATGGCATTTTCCAGCTGCCTCTGGCCTTCTTGTATGTATTTCTTTGTATCCATCACAACAACTGCTCCCCGTTTATCCGCTGGTTTGATGGTGATGGCCTGATTATTGCGCAAATTTTGTATAGCCCTTCGTTCTAGTGCTGAAAGATTGTACAGAATTTTCTTTTGCTGGGTGGATATCAGGGATGTAGCTCGCAATCTGAAACTGTCAATATAGGTGTCCAGTTTGGGGTTGCATCCTTGTGGAGGTGTGAAGCAGCTGTTCTTTTTCTTTGTGTAGCACTCCATTGTCTTAGGATTCCTTTCATTATTGTGGAAATATTCTTTGAGCCTTAGTCTCCTGAAGAAATCCTCCATATCTGACAATAATTGTAAATGATCCAATGTGGTGGTTGGGCAGAATGTAAGGCCTTTGGAGAGGATGGTTAATTCTGGTTCAGAAAGTTTATGATTTGACAAGTTGATGATTCCAAGTTCCTCTGTTATAGCCACATTTTCAGTCAGGTCAGTACTTACACAAGGGATACCTTGGGATTCCGGATTAGATTCCAGGTCACTGATAGTAGGAGGTATGGATGTTGGGTTGCTTTTATGTTTAGGTTGTATCCAAAAGGTCTGCTCTTGGTTTAGCTTCTGAAGTTTTTTTTGCTACCCATTCATGGCAAGTTTTTGTGTTTGTCTTTGTAAAATTTCCAATTCATTCTTGATTTGGTTAATGTTGGTAGGGTCCAATGATGTTAGGGTTTCAAACAAAGACTGCTTTTGTATCCTGATAGTTACCTTTTTTCCATACAGTTTGTGAATAAGGTTATTCCTTAATCTCTCGCTGGTGCGTCTGCAAAGTCCTTCTGCATGAGGAGAGTTGATTGTATTTACGCAAGGATTTTTAATGCGGATGCCTTGTGGTATGAGATTCCTCTTTTTGCATCTTGAGAGAAAGAAAATATCACTGTTGATCTGTGTTTCCTTTGTGATTAGTTTGGTTAACTGCTTCTTTATGCAGCTATATGCAGTATCTTCCATTTTGCTTGAGTTGATTGTAGCCTTATTAGTGCATTTGCGACAGGAACAGTTGGAGTACTGTCCATGATACTTTTTTTATTTGCACTAACATACAATTTTGAGGACAAGCTTTCGAGGAATGTCCCCTTCTATATACATGTAAATATACATGTACAAAGCTGTATGTAGTAATATAGTAATGCCTACGCACAGGTCGCGCACTGCTATTTTTCAACATGTTTTTGAGACGAAAGTTAATTTTTCAGAGTACTCCCTATTTTGTTTTTTTTATTTAAAATTTTTATTTCACTGTCAGGGGTAGACTGACAACTCATGGGGCCCCCGGGCAATAGGGGATCATGGGGCTCCTGTGTCCTTGCCCAAACTCAAAAAAGCCTATGAAAAAGGTACCAGGGGCATCTCATGGGGCCCCCTACTGACCCCGGGCCCTTGGGCAGTGCTCGAGTTTCCAAATGGTCAGTTCGCCCCTGGGCACAGTACATGTTACAGCATCCTGGCTAACATTCCACCTATTATGGTGGGACAGTAACAAACTTTATAAACACAAAATGCAAACACCAGTAACAACCATGTCGAACAAAACAGTGTCTCATTAAAGCTCAATCTATGCGGTGGGTGGTTACATAAAAATACAACCAAAGGTCAAATACCAGATATTAGATATTGCTCAGTTGCCCTACCACCCTCTGATGCATTAACCCAAGTCCCGACCATGCAGGTTTGGGCCTCTAGAGCGAATTTTCAAAGCCAAAAATAGAGGATAGTAACAGGGGGAAAGAGAGGAGGAAGAAAGAGAAAACAAAAGGGGGGAGGGGGAAAAGGGTTTACAGGAGGTGTGGGGACAGAAGTCCTGTCTATAGCATGCCAGAGGCAGCCTAGCTAGCTCTTGCTGGGCCTGAACGTATATAACCTGTGAAGACAGAAGCAGAGCATAGCCTTGTGTGCATTGGGAGTCGTGCCAATAAAACCATGTTTTGCTGAACAGTTCCTCTTTTTGTGTTATGGCCGCTGACAAGCGCTCCATTTCATTAATCTTGTTCACTATAGCTATCCGTTGGCCAATCATCAGAGGGGCAGTTTGTTTCCATTTTAGCAGAATACACGCTCTGGCTGCGTTAAGTGGATCAGGAAAGACTTCATGTACCTACATCTGGATAAGGGGGTGAGGTTCAGGAGGAAAACTTCAGGGTACATGTCTAGAGAAAAATCAGTAAGTTTGTGGATCATCCATTCAATATATCTTTCCAGAAGGGCTTTAAAGCAGGGCATAACAAAATAAACAGCATGCCAGTCTCTTGTTGGCAGCACCAGCACAACGGCAAGACTGATGGGAAGATCTTATGAAGGATTGCCAGGGTGCTATACTATCTGGCCAGCAGTAGAGTATTCCCTATTCAACATTTGTAGATGTTCCTTATAACACAGTATAATTATATATAGTATAATTGTTTGAGTTTATGTCCTTTTTAAAATGTATGTAAAGGCAACTTTTTTTTAATTAATTTTGGATAAAGTAAATGTTACTGTATATAGTTTGTTTTTTTTTGTTTTGTTCAACCTGTAGAACATAGAAAACCCAGATTCCTCCATCCACACAAAGGTGAATGGAGGAAACCTACTCTGTTCATAAAGCCTTCCACAGATGTGAATGTAAGTCACTGCACTTGTTTTTCCTTAGTTAGTTAATCCATTTACATCTTTAAAAGCCCTGGTGAAGGGGGGGGGGGTGTCCAGCCCCCGAAACACATGGGATTTTTTTCTGCTATTAATCAGTTTTAGTATTTAACACCTTAGACTGTTGGACATTTGTTTAAGACTCTCCTTGGATTGTATATATGTGAGTTATAAAAACTTGGCAGAGGATCTAACCCTTCCCCTCTGTATCCAAAACTGAAAAAAAAAGTTTTTTTCATGAAGATACACTTTAAAGCCATTTAGTACCATTCATTCACACTGTCCTTAACCATGACACCTACATCTATATGCTATTTGCACTTCATGTGTGTTCCAGCTTCCTAGTCTAAAAAGTGTCCTGTAGTACTCTGGGCATGAATAATAAACAACGCCCCTGATGCATATTCATTCTAGAGCAATGAAAACTAATTAACTGTTGCTAGTGATCCACTTTGTTTCTGTTTCTAAAGAAAAAAATAATTGTTTTTCTGCTGTTCTTTCAGGAAATCTTTAAAATGAGGATTTTTTTTAAACCACCCCCAACAACTTCAATTAGCTATGATTTGCATAATTAGCAGATAATAGATTGCAAATTACACTGCTTGTGGAAATAATGTGATATGCTTAAGGACAATGTTTGTCTCCTACTGATGTATCTGTATCTGCTCATTGCTTTTTTTGAACATGATTTTTTATACAGTTGCTGGAAAATACATTATTCCGATGAGAAAAGATGACCACCTTCAAATACCCTCTAGGATTAAGTTGTTTTCAATAGCCCAGGCATTTTAGATGAAACTGTCACCAGTGTATTGAGATTTTGCAAATGGAAGTCAAGAAACATGCAACAAAAATGTCTTGTCCTTCCTTTCCCGATTGATTGTTGAACAGGCTGATTTATGAGATTAAAAGATGTCTAATCTCATACCGCAACAACAAAGAGCGGCCGCTATATTTCTTTAACGGTCAAAAATTCCAGCATCTCCTTGTCAACGTCTTTGTATCAATCACAAGAACAGAGACACCTCTCTTTCATTAGATTGCCACTCTACCTGTGAATAATGTCATTGGTTGACACCAGCAACTAGTGCAAAATATATATATATATGCATGTTGATTTCGATGTACTGTCTTTGTGACAGGGAAAACGTTCTCAACATTTGTCCATGTGCAGTTGACCTAAGAAGCAAAATGTAATTAACATTAGAGGACACAAGCTTCAATTATTGCCAAGTATTGTCCTCCTCTATTAAGGTTGTCATACAGGTAAATCTGTTCCCAGAGAGTATTTTGATATCTTTATATAAACAACTGAGTAACAGTGCTAAGCTGCAGAAAACGTGACATTGTCGCTCATTTATACTGTATATGGGATGTATCTTGTAGTGACGTTTTGCTAGCTGATGGGGTAGTTTACATAAGAAAAATATTTTTTTTTCAATAGTGCAAGAAAAATTGTTTGTCTACAGTGCAGTTTACAGGAAGTACAAGGTCATTATATTTCTGGCAAGAGCAAAAGGTATTCTGTATACTTGCTGAAAATGCTATCAGCCTGAAAAATGAAAACTAATGCCACCTCTGCATATAAGAACAGAGTTGTACTCACACTACTTTATTCTTGTACAATGTTTTTTTTAATGAATAGCAAGGTCAGGTTTGGCTTATGTGTTGCAAAATGTACCAATGATTATAGATGCCATTTGTTTAAAATTAACAGTGTGTTATCTTAAATACACAGTAGGGTTGACTTACTAAAGAAAAATATGGGGCAGCTCTGCATTGAAACCAATCAGCTTCCAGTTTTTTTCTTGTCAAAGCTTAACCACTTCACAAGTGCGCTATAGCCGAAAGACGGCTGCAGCGTGGTTGTCCAGCCCTGGAAGGGCATCATATGGCATCCTACCAGAACACGCCCTCCCACGCACCCCCAGCAGCGTGCACCCGCCGATCTCCATGACCACTGTGTCGTATGGACACAGCTGATCACATGATGAGGTAAAAGGCAAATCACAGCAGCCTTTTACCACGTGATCAGCTGTATCCAAGGACACAGCAGATCACTGAGTAAATACAGTTGCCGGTTATCGGCAGCAATTTCCTCACGCTGTCACAGCGTGAGGAAAGTACTGCAGATAACCGGAAAATGTCCAGCAATGCTGCCCAGCAGTGCCCATCAGTGACGCCCATCAGTGCTGCCCAGCAGTGTCGCCTGGCAGTTTCGCCCAGCAGTGCCACCCATCAGTGCCCAGCAGTGCCGCCCATCAGTGACAACAGTCAGCGCCGCCAGTCAGCGCCGGTCATCATTGCAGCCTATCGGTGCCCATCAGTGCCGCTTTTCAGTGCCAACATTGCTGCATATCAGTGCAGCATCATCAGTGCAGCCTATCAGTGCTGCATTTCAGTGCAGTCTCATCAACGCACATCAATAAAGCAGAAAAATTACCTATTTGCAACATTTTATAATAGAAACAAAGAAAACCTTTTTTTCAAATTTTTTGCTCTTTTTTTGTTTATAGTGCAAAAAATAAAATACCCAATGGTGATTAAATACCACCAAAAGAAATCTCTATTTGTGTGAAGAAAATTATAAAAATGTAATATGGGTACAATGTTGCATGACTGCGCAATTGTCATTCAAAGTTTGAGAGTGCTGAAAGCTGAAAATTGGCCTGGGCACAAAGGAGCTAAAAGTGTCTGGTAGGCAAGTGGTTAACTGAACAAGCTCAAGTAGAAGAGGATGGGCTACCATGCACACATAGAGCAGATTTTGAACATTCCAGTGTGTCCCCAGTGTGTCCAACAAGTATAATACAACAACACGTATGTGTACCTGCAAGACAAAACAAACGATCCCACTGGGTAGAGAAAAAATTAAAGGGAACACGGGGTGTGGATGAGCAATGTAATCCGGGGAATTGGGGGGTACTAGCAGGGGCGGACTGACAACTCATGGGGCCCCTGGGCAATAGGGGATCATGGGGCCCATGTCCTTGCCCAAACTCAAAAAAGCCTATGAAAAAGGTACCAGGGGCATCTCATGGGGCCCCCTACTGACCCCAGGCCCTCGGGCAGTGCCCGAGTTTCCAAATGGTCAGTCTGCCCCTGGGTACTAGCATGAAGTACTAGATTTTATAGAAAGTGTTTGAACATAGAAGAGGATGTGTTGGGTTCAAGGAGGGAAGGATTGAAGATGGTCGGTATTTGCCTATCGAGGGCTACAAAACTTGGAAGTACAAACTAGCAGTGTGGCTTTGATTTTTTTTATGTATCATTACTTGGATGATTCTGTTTTCGTTTCAATAAGGCAGAGGCTAGGAATTTTCCAGGCCTACTTACATTTCTTTTCAACAGTGACCATGTGTTTCTAGTGTCAACATTAAGGGCTAACTCACACCCTATGCATTGAGCTGCATTAGGCTGCATTGCCTATGCAGGCCCAATGCAAAAACCAAGCTGAAATCCATGGTCGCATAGGCTCAGTTCACCATTAGATGAAACTTTAACATGCTGCATTGAAATGCATTACAACACACTGCCACACGTTAGGATGATGAACTACAGCTTGTAGCAATGCACACTGAGGAAAGGAAAACAATGTAATTTTGTTCCTGCTGTTAAAAAAAAACTCACATTATTACAACATGGTAAAAAAAATGCACAGCAAAGTAACACAGTGCCAACATGGGCTAAATGCAATGGAAGTGGTGTGAGTCTAGCTTTAGGATTTTATTTTGGTGCCATATGTCCTGAAGAAGTCAGCAAAAAAAAAAAAAAAGAATTATTCATGCATCCATAAGTTACATAAATTGTGAGCACCTTTGTATTCCTTTCTTATAATTATTATAACGAAACTACATGTCCTTTAGACAAAAGTGTACTAACTACTCAAGTAAAGCTAGACCACTCAAAATAAAGTTAAGACCTTATTGCTGTAAGATAATTTTTATGCAAAAGAACATATTGTTGTGTACATACCTGAATGAGCACAATTACACGCATCCGCACCTGTAACATTCCTAGTTTGTTCATATTAGAAAATGCAAATTGCTGGCATCCAAGAGTCAGGTTCTTGGTCACTGTCTGTTCAGCCTATTAATTAACTCCCCTAAGACTCAAATCTATTTTGCTACAGGCAGTGACAACCAGTACTGATGATCTCTGTTTGCACTGCAGCGGCTTGCTAGCTTGGATAGTGCAGGGTTTAGAAATATATTACATTCCTAGATACGTATGTGTGCAAATCCCTTATGGACTTACTCCACAGGTGATCTGGAGGATCTGAACCCACAGTCTACTTCAGAATATCTATTACAAGTTGTTAAATGAAATGTATGGTATGTATATATTTTATACTTTCGGTAAGGACAAAAAATATTTACTAAAAAAAGTCGTCTTTACAAAAGGAACTTTCCTTTAGTTAATGTGGTGAAAATTCACTTTGCAAAGAATACCCAGTCATTTGCAAGTAAAATTAAAAAAAAAAAAAACATTTTTCCTTGCACATAATTGGATGATAGAAGTCAGCAAAGCTTCACGTTATTCACTAATCTAAGGATAATTTTCCTTTTTTAAAGAAAAGCTTCCTTTGTAAAGTGAAGAGTCTTTTTGCCTTTAGTAAATCAACCCAAAAATTCTCTCATTGCCATCAGTACATTGTTTCCTTGGCCTACTCATAACCTTGTCTGCTTTCTCTTTATAAATCTTAATACTTTTCTTGGCTTCTATTCTGTCTACATGCCCTATCCATTTCAATCTATAAATCTTTATGTGTGGTACAAAGTCTGGTTCTGCTTAAAAGTTTGCTATTTCTTCATTCATTCTTATACTCTAGAGTCCATTCTCACATACTGCTCTTTACATTTTCTTCAACACCTTCCATTCCCATACTTGAAGAAGCTTCATATCCAACAGTACAGAACACCATTTTACAGATCCATATGTTACAGTCTAATTATAGCTTTATAAAGTTTTATTCTCAAAAGTTTTGGACACTGAAGTTAATTCTCATACTGAGCGCATTACCAAGTAGCATGTATTCCCTGCTTTTATTTAAGATTTAATTTCACTGCTTACTTATTTTTTTCCCTGTAATAATAGATCCTAAATATTAAAATTAATTGACTTTCCAAATTTCAGAATTTCCAATTTTAGTGTTCTATATTTTGCTGTCCTCAAAAACTGTCTTATGTAATCATATAGTTTCTTCCCTTATTGCTTCCAAGCACTATTTTCTGGCTCTTCTAAGGTAAAGAAACATTTTCATAAGCCCTATGTTCAGATAACAAGCCCTACACCATCTGCATATGGTAGTCAAGGATGGATTCTTTTAGTAGGGCGTACTTCCTTTTTTAACCCCTTCACGCCGCCACCTGCCAGCCCTTTAAGGGAGGCGGGGCAGGGTTTAGGGTCATGTGACCGTCTTGATTGGCTGTAACGGCAGTCACATGATCGGAAAGGTCACGATCCGCAAGGAGAGACCGGGACCTTTCCGTGGGACGCTGACACATGTGCTGGGAGTGCATACGGCGCATGCTCTCAGCACGTTTGTTTATAAATGGTACGCAAATATCCGGCCGCTTGGCGAAGAGGTAAAAGGTGACCTCCTTGCAATTAACCACTTGCCCTCCAGAGGATTTACCCCCTTTCCTGACCAGGAATGCGATACGGCACTTCTTTACACAAATGAATGTATTCTGTATTCATTAACCACTTGCCCTCCTGAGGATTTACCCTCCTTCCTGACCAGGCCATTTTTTGCATTACAGTACTGCTTTACTTTAACTGACAATTTCACGGTCATGCAATGCTGCACCCAAATGAAATTTATGTCCTTTTTTTCCCATGAATTGAGCTTTCTTTTGGTGGTATTTGATCGCCTGTTTTATTGTTTTTTGTTTGCGCTATAAAAAAAAATGACCAACAATTTTGAGAAAAAAAACAATATTTTAAATTTTTTGCTACTTAACATGTCCAGTAAAAAGATGTAAAAAATCCAATGTCATCATAAATTTAGGCCAAAATCTATTCTGCTACATGTCTTTGCTAAAACAAAATCCCAATACGTGTAAATAAATTGGTTTATGTGAAAGTTATAGTGTTTACAAATGGTGGTATATATACTGGGCTTATTTTTTCTTTTTACTAGTAATGGCGGCGATCAGCGACTTATAGCAGGACTGTGGGACTGCGGCGGGCATTCTGACTCTGGGGGGAACTGACTTGGTGTCATTGACATCCCCAGTGACACCAATTCAGTGATCAGTGCTAATAAAAAGCACTGACACTGTACTAATGGCACTGGGCATGAAGGGGTTAACAACTGGGGCGATCAAAGGGTTAACTGTGTGCTGTGTGCTGTTTTACATGATGTTCTGTGTTACTACTTCACTGTAAGCACACTGCTTTGCAAAGCAGTGTGCATGAGCTGACAAGGAGAACTGTTTTGTTTACTGAAGATCCTCGGCAATAACCAGGCGCCGGCGAGTGATCACCAGCCGGGACCCAGTGATTGACAGCCCTACCCACGCCAAGAATGGTGGCGCGGGTAGGGCGTGCACGCCTCATGCACATCCACTAACAGGGAAAGCAAAATCGCATATATATACATGATTTTGCACACCGCTGACACTCTGTTGCAGTATTTCTGCTGTAGGGCGGTGCTAAAGCGGTTAATTGTGGTAGTGTAAGCCCTTGAATCTGACCAGGTTTTAGCCTTTTACGATCCCCTGTAGAGCAACAGTCAGACTTGAAGAGGAAGAAGCAGAGCAGGGAGGTAAATAGTTTTGCTGAAGTGCTCAGGTGCTAATAAGGAGTATACTGACAGGAAGATGGACATATCAGTCAATGGTTTATCTTTTCACTTTTCAGCTACAGGCTGGGGGACGGATAAGACCTGAATATATTACTGACCTGCTGCAATAAGAAAAAGACAGGGGAGTGCTGTATAGCAGAGTTGTGTATTTCTCAGGACTGGATAATACAGTAATTACAGATCTTGTTCCTTCTCAATCTGTGACTGGACAATGAAAGGAGAAGCAGCAGACTGATGATCTCATCTCTCTGTCACTATGTACAGTGACTTCAAAGGTTGATAACAATAGTAAGCTGCATTGATTTGTGTCTTTTATATCTGCCTCATGGTCAGATATAACCACCCATCTCCCCGGTCTCCGCTGTACTTAATTCCATGGGTGATGAGCTGTCAGTTCTCATGCAGCCAGTGCAGCGATACAGGGATTTGAAATCCCTGCTCTTCTTCTTTCTCTCCTCAGTGCTTCCAGGATGGAGCAGAGTGATTCTGATTGGTCAGTGCTGGCACAGAGCATTGCTTTGATCCATCCCAGACACAATACAAAAAGGAGAAGGAGAAGAGAGGAGTTTCTAAATCACTGGGACACTGCATGGGCATTAACTGCTCATCACCCATGGAGGTAGGTACATTGAGGACTAGAAAGGGTTGGCATGGTGTACGGCGTTACCTTTCAATTTTGTTTTTAAAAGATAAACTAATCCTTTCACAAGAACATTTATTCCATGGTCAAGGTAATTAGAATTGCAACTTGCCATGATACATTTTTTAAGGTCTCCTTTCTTCACGATAGATATTCCATTCTTTTCTACACTCCCAATCAAACCAATCTTCCATCTTTCATTTCCATAATAATTTTTTCCAGTGATTGCATTATGGCTATTTTCTGCCATCTTACCTCAATGTTTTAACTAAAGTTTCTACAGTTTTAGTGTGTTTACACTAAATCTCTTTTCTTTCTTTTTTTACTTGCTCTTTTTACAATATATTTTTGTTAGTTCCTACAGTCTGCTACTCTCATACTTCAGACACCTATAATTTTTATTCCCTGCCTGTCAATAACTTGGTAAATTGAGACTATGTTTAACATCAACTTAAAGGACCAAATTATCCCTTCTTGTCAAAGTCATTGCTTAAGACCTTCCTATTGTAGGTGACTTTGCCATTTGTATATCTTTTAGGGTCTTTTGACCAAGCAACCAAGCAAACCTAACCACCAAGTAAAAGCAAAGATAACTATTGGGGACCTGTCAAGTTCCTCTATATTGTCCATTTGCCTTGATCACATTTTGAAAAGGCCTAAATCTCAGAAAAACCCTATTTATTCCAGACAAAATCAAAGGACCCATGTAATATGTTGTTTTGATAAGAGAAAGAATAGAATACCTTCCTGACCTTTAATGGCAATCCGATAAATCCCTGAATCAACATTCTACTAAAGTATGTGTTGTTTTAATGCTAGATAAAACATATATACTAATGAATGCCTGGTAAAATTGCTACCTTACAGCTTGTTCATTTACGTTGCTTCATAATCTGAAACTAGCTGGAAGCAGTGTAATTATTTGTAATCCCTCTTAATAAATTCCCTTTTCAGCTGAAACAATAACGGATAAAGTCTAAATAAATCTACAAATTAATTACTGCACCAGACCTCTGCATTATATACAGGTAAAAAAAAAAACATTTAATTAACAAACATTTAAAATAATGTTTGATTTATGCTAAAGGAGCAATGCTTATGCATTTTTAGTTCAGTGAAAGTGCTGTATTTTCTGTTATGTATTCCTGCATGTGGTCCCTAAGCAACCCCTCAAATGTCTTTCCTACAACAGATGTTAACTTTACAAGTCTGAAGGAGCTGGGTGAAGACCTTGATCCTTTTCTAAAATATTTTATTTAAATCATTTCGATCCATGCCAGTCATGAAAGTCTCTTAAAATTCTAAACACTGATTTATACAGTTTAGTTATTTGAGGTGAGTGAAAGCAATCAGGTCCAACCGTTTTATTCATATATTTTGTGAAACTGCTTTATGGATGATATTAGCATCAGGATCATCATGTTTATTTGTATACACGGAGAAAAATAAGATATTTGATACATTTGCATTTTTTTTGCCTCCATTAATTAGTTCAGAGTTGTAATTTTTTAATGCTTGTCTGTGACAAGAACTTGTGGTTTTGCTGGTAACATATATAAAACTTTGGCTTACTTTCTTTAGAAACATGTTTGATCATTTATTTTATTGCAGTTGTATTATTTCTAACCCTCCAGCTATGAAAGTGTCCGCTAAGATTTATGTATTTTGGTATTTTACTTATCACTATTTCAAACTTTTTTTTTTTAACCGGGGAAATATTTTGTGGTAAAATAAACAATGTGCAGGGAATTAAATATCAATTCTATCAAACTTTATAAACAAGTTCCATCATCTTTAAAGTGAACCTTTGTCCATACATACTAAAGTATTCACATATTCTAAGCAAGTATTAAATTAACTTGAAAACAAGTCCTCAATAACCTCTGTATTTATAAGCACTGCAAATAAATTATTTTTAAAACTTCACAACAAAGACATTTGTTTCTGTTGAGAAAATAAAATTGCCAGACAGCCATATCTCTAAAGCAAGGGTCTCCAAACTATGGCCTCTGGGCCACATCTGGCCTACTACAAGATTTTATGCAGTCCCCAGATAGAGTCAGTGGCGTATCTTCAATATGCACTGATTGAAGGTTAGAGTCACCAAAGGCGGCCTATGGTTTCCATTTTTGATATAAGGGGAGATCTTGATGTAAGGTGGGACTCTCATGGGGACCTTAAAGGGGGACTCTGATGTAATGATAATTCTGATGGTGATTTTTTTTTTCAGCCTGCAAATATTTATATAGGATGCCCTCATACTAAAAAGTTTTGAAACCCCTGCTCCAATGTAAACAATCAACACATGCTTCTCAGCTGTTTGAAACTAACTGAAACTCTATTCTAGTATCTTTGTTGTGATCTTTAAGGATCTTTGAAAAAAATAATTTCATATCAAGGGTCCTTTAACACAGGCTGTGTGTGGTCCTTTCAGCAGGGAATCCATGATGGATCTCCTTCTGAATTCGAGCAGAACGGGATAGATGTCACTTTTGTTACATATGTGCCTGTTCAGTTTTGTGAAAGAGGACCTTTCTGTGTTAAATCTATGGGCAACTGAAGGAAAATTAATTTACATCCGTTTACATCAAGCGACCTCTAATCCATTACTTTTAGGTCTGGAAAACTGGAAAATGACACAATCCTTTGCATTTTCTTTCTGGACCGGACTGGACTTTTGGGTAAGCCCAAAGACTTACATGAAGTTTCTCAACTTGAAAAACTGACAGGTGGACCAGATCAGAAAGCCTATGTGAAAGAACGATAAAAATGGCCAGAGTGGTCAGTGATGGATTGTTATAAAGTTCATTTACTGTTTGTTAGGATTAAGCAAATAGTTTATTGTCCAAAACCTGGAGCACTTTAAAGTACTTACATCATATTGATTTCTAATAATTCAATTTATAATTTGTTGACAAATGTTCTTTTTAGTTTACAGTATTGCAAGATCCTAAGTATAAAAATATATAATTCTTTAACAGTCACCATTATCCAGATCAACCTTTAATAGGCTGTTAATAATATCTACTGCAAAGCCTATACATTTTCATGTGTTTTTACTATCATTACAATATTCATCTTAAAGAGATACGGTACTTTAGGGCAAAAAGATAAAGATTCTTTAAAACCAACCCCTTCAACTCACTAACACTTACTGTACCTTTTCTGCACTCTCTACCACTCCATTTGTCCACAATCCTAACCCTGTGTAAACACTGCGTTAGAGGGTGTCAGAGCTTAAACATCACTGATGATGACATCACCATCCATCTTATGACAGTGTTCAGGCTTAATGACTGGCCACTCAGGCCAAAGCATATTACTAGGGGAAGAGGTCCCATTCTCATGGTCAGATGTCAGGCTCGGAGACCAGTAGCTTTAGCACAAACCAGCAGGATGGCATACAAGCAGGTCACCCTGGCAGATGACATGGGCTCACCTGAAGTGTGCAGTTTAAGCACTAACCAGTATTCACCAGAGCTCCTGATGGTGGAAATGGGTTTTGCTGTTATTGCTGGGTTGCAGTCCTTAGGATCGCCCCACCAGGAGGTGAACAAGCCAGGGTTCAGTAGCAGATATAGAAGGTTGAGATCAAACAGAAGCGTAGTCAGAAAATTAGCTGAAGGTCAGTAACAAGTGGTTTCTACATTGGGATCAGGC